>NW_024081275.1:565930-820333 GCF_003009895.1 Hyaena hyaena | reverse complement strand
AAAAAAAAAAAAAAAAAAGAAAAAGAAAAACAGTTTACAGTAAAACAGCTAAGAACAATTCTGTAATGACTAAAAACAGGGAAATGACAGCACAAAGAAATTGTGGAAAAATTTCAGGAGAATTATTTAAAAAATCACTACTGCTTGGCTTAAAACTTCAACATGACTACTACTTATAGTTTATTTATTAGCTACCCACCTGCCTACCAAAGATTTATCAATCATCTATCATCTCTAATATCATTATATATTAAATTTAATGTACTGAAAGTTTTAAAAGTTGTCATGAAAAATTCCATAAGTCATTTGGTCACAAATAAATAAGAAGTGTTTTGGGGCGCCTGGGTGGCTCAGTCAGTTAAGCGTTCGACTTCGGCTCAGGTCAAGATCTCACGGTTCGTGGGTTCGAGCCCGGCATCAGGGTCTGTGCTGACAGCCAGCTCAGAGCCTGGAGCCTGTTTCAGAGTCTGAGTCTCCCTCTCACTCTGACCCTCCCCTGCTCACTCTGTCTCTCTCTCTCTCTCTCTCTCTCAGAAATAAATAAAACATTAAAAAAAGAGAAGGGTTTTGATAGCAAAGGCCTAATATTTCAGTGATGTTTTTGAGTATTCTGTGACTAATTGCTATCATTGTGTTTTACTGAAGTTTTCAAAAGGCACTGAAAGTATGAAGCTGGACTAATAAGAATAAAATATTAAGAAATAATACAGATGTAAGCAGTACATACAATATGCTAACACAAATGAAAATTTTTAAACCAGTCACTATTTTGGTGAGTATGAAATAAAAATGAATAACGGTCATCTCAGTCCAGGTACAGTGTCCACTTAATGGAAGGAAAACCAACCCCATCATTTCAATTGATCTATTGAATTAAAATTGTCTTAATACTGTAGGGGAGGCAAAACTTTATCCCTATCCTCTTAGGGTCTCTGACTGAGCCTGAAAAGTTGACATAAGAGTCATGAAAAGAAGAAAAGCATACAGATTTTTACATGTACATGGGAACCCTCCATATAGAACTAATGACCCAAAGCAGTGGCTCTGCTTAACCATTATCATTAGTTGAACAAAGACAGTCAACTGTGGGAAGTAACTAAAATGTATGAGGAGAATAAAGGAAGGTAAGAGTTGTTTTAAAGAGCCTGTTTATATAGTTCTCTTGATCTCTACTCCCCCTGTCTTGGTGATAAGAGAGTTTCTTCTCCCCTTCACACGGAAGTTTTATCTCCTGCTTTCAGGAAGAAAAGGAGAGGTCAGCATGTTCTTCTTGCATCCACTGTTTTTCAAATATCTTTTGGTCAAAATAATCCTTATACCAAAGTGCCATGTATTGGAGTGGAGTGCCATTCTTCAACATTTGAGGCATCAATTTCAGCGATGAAATACTGTTTATTTTAATTTTATAACTTTGAAGGAATAACATTTCCCCCAGAGTTATTTTTTTTTTTTAATGTAACCGTGTTAAATCTCCTACCTTGTCTCTCATTCTGTCCAACTCTCTTAGGAGGAATCTCATTAAGAAAATGAAATTGCCCCTAATTTTATCACTATAGAAAGCTCTGGATGACATAAAATTAATGCTGTCCCAGTACACATCTGAAATGCAAACCAATCAAGATCTTATGCTGCTGAGGCACGTTTAATTGATAACATTCAGCTAAAGATAGAATGAATGATCTTTGGCAACTCTAATGTAATACCTGACATCCTGAAAGCAAAAAAAGTAACTCTGATGGTTTCTTTTTAATATGAACTATATTTCAGATATCAACATAGGTAACTATGCATAGTCACCTCTACATCCTTTATCAAGTATGTTTTGTAGATTATTTCATTATTCTTTTTGCTACATGCCCACAGATATAACTGCTAATAAAGATTCTTTTTTAGAAAAAGTCTTTTAGAAAATGTTACTCTTTTCTAGTTACACCAGATAGGGTGATGGGAAGGTGTTTTAATAATTCATTCTACACACTGTCTGTCTCTCTTTCTCTCAGAAACAAATAAAACATTTAAAAAAAGTTTTAAAAGGGAATGCCTGGGTGGCTCAGTTAGTTAAGCGTCTGACTTTGGCTCAGGTCATGATCTTGCGGTTCTGGGTTCGAGCCCCACATCGGGCTCTGTGCTGGCAGCTAGCTCAGAACCTGGAGCCTGTTTCAGATTCTGCGTCTCCCTCACTCTCTGACCCTCCTCTGCTCACTCTCTCTCCCTCTCTCTCAGAAATAAATAAAACATTAAAAAAACTAAAAAAAAAGTAACTCATTCTACAATTCTCCAAAGGCTTAGAGAGGAAATGAGAAATGTTTCTCAAGTTTCACAGGTTATATTTTAAAAATATATATTATATATACACACACAATATATATATGCATATATTTATGTGGGAGTGTAAAATTTGTAGTTTTATTTTAGATAATTATACAAAAAACTCACATGTACATATTCTGAATCATTTGCATAAGCAATTTAAATCAAGTTCCGCAAACCAATGTCTGTTGGTGTGTTCTTTTTCATTGACAGTTGTATTGGTCTTATTAGTACCACTTTAATGTACGTGGTAAAATAAATATGGCCATACAAATGGAGAAAGGAGAGGAAATTTTAATGTAAATTATATATTCTAAATAAATAGGCTAAAGAAAGCCATGTTTTCTTAATCAAACATTTTGGTTTTGCAATGTTTTGAATGGAAAAAATAGTGGAAAAATAAAACCATCATCTAGTAGCAAGTAGTATAGATACAGAAAATAAAAAAGAAACTGCATTGTAGACATCAGTATCTAATATACTGTACAAAGAAACGTCATCATAGCTGAAAAACCCTCAATCATATTATATTTATGTTATTTTGATTTTTTTAGTTTATTATTTCATTTGCTAATACTAAGTAAATTACTCATAGGTTTATATTTCTACCCAATTAAGAAATATTACAATAGAAATAATTTAAAGCACTACTGGATGAGCAATAAAATGCTTCTCCCTCTAAAGTATGTTTTGTATGTTACTCAGTGAAAGTAGCTTACCTAAATATTACCATGGCATAGTTTAATGAATGACCCATAAACTTGACCTTTCTATTGAGAATTTTATAGTAAAAACAAATAAAATAGGCTAACCAATGGTAAGGGGAAATTTTTTTTAAGTTTATTTATTTGTTTTGAGAGACACAGAGACAGAACAAATGGGAGAAGGGCAGCTAGAGAGGGAGAGAGAGAATCCCAAGCAGGCTCTACACTGCCAGCACACAACCCGATGAGGGGCTCAAACCCATGAAGCCATGAGATCATAACCTGATCTGAAACCAAGAATCAGATGCTTAACTAACTGAGCCACCCAGGAGCCACAGGGAAGGATAGTTTTTGACTTGATTCTCATTCTTCATATTATGTATATATACACATTGGTTAAAATCGGTCATTAATGAGCATTCCCACACACCATCCACCCAAAAGTTCTCACTTTTATAGAAAGGTTCTGTACACATTCAAGCTTTGCTAGAGAACATACAAGTGGAAAAGGTAACAGAACTGTCTCAGTGAATAAAACAGCACCATGACTTTCATACTTTTATTTCATTAATATACATTTATTATTGATGGCCTTATTCTTCTAGTCACATAATTTCAAACTATAATGCTAAAGTAAAGATAAAAATATGTGTTTTTCTTTTGTTTTGCTTTGATGCAAGCTCTGCCAATTTGTTCTAGAGAATTCTGTTCCTTAGCACATCAGATTGGCAGAACTCATTCTAAATCAAATATATTGAAATTTTATATAGAGATCATATTATGACAAATAGATGGAAATGATATTTCAAACAATTTCACAAGTGATTCTCATAGAGATTTCTTTTCTAAAACTCAACCAGAACTATCATGTATACCCGACTTCCCTCTAAAAATTCTATTTGAATGGAGAACGAAAATTTAAAAATAACACAACAGCACCAAAAAATAGTATAAGTCAGTATGTCACTGACAGATGAAAACATTTAAGGATCCTTTGAAAAAATAACAAACAGATGACACTTGATTGAAAAAAAATTAGGATAAAAAAGCTGTAATCAAAATCAGCTAAGACATAAGGGAGAGTGGTTTTTGCCAGAAGAGTCCCAAAGAAACTCATTGTCAAGAATCTCAGAAACAGGCGGCTTTAAGTTTATCAGCACGAGATAATAGATAAAGAGACTGCTTGCCTATGCCTACCCTTCAAACCCAGATTTTCAATTAAAGCCAGCAAAATACAGGGGAAAAAAAGGGAAGAGTTGGTGAGAAGTAAAATTTTTAAGGCTGTGAAAAGGAACTGTAACCAAACGAGATAAGTTCTGATTTTCAAAATTGTAATGGAATAAAAAAGAAAATATATTCTATTGATAAGCAAAATCATAAAGTTTTTCTCCTTATGAATTAAAGTTTTTTAGAGTACTCATTTTCTTGTTATCTGCATATGCTTTCTAAAGATATGCTTTCTAGGGGCGCCTGGGTGGCTTAGTCGGTTAAGCGTCCGACTTTCGCTTAGGTCATGATCTCGCGGTTCGTGGGTTCGAGCCCCGCGTCGGGCTCTGTGCTGACTGCCAGCTCAGAGCCTGGAGCCTATTTCAGAGTCTGTGTCTCCCTCTCTCTCTGACCCTCCCCTGCTCACACTGTCTCTTTCTCTCTCCTAGAAATAAATAAAAATATTTTTTAAAAAATAAAGATATGCTTTCTAAAGAAAAGTGTACTAATTAGAATACCTTGCTCATTCCTATTCAATACCCTACATTTGGTTTTCCATTTTGGAGGGATCAGGGTCGTGGAATGAGACTTACGCAGTTGTTAAGAAATTCTTTCTGCCATCACCAGATTGTGTAATTTTGTTATCCACACATAATATCATACCAACAATGATTACTAGACTTTGTAAGAAGAAAATAAGGACATTGAAAAATAATTGCACAATAATAAATAATACAATCAGGTATGTAAGAAGTTTTGAAAAGCCTTGGAAACTTAATTTTTTTTAAATTTGAGAACAGTTCTACATGCATACAATTATTGTAAAGCTAGTATAAGCATTTTCCCTATGGTCCATGTTCAGCTCCCCTATTCTTAATATCTTACATAAATATGATATATTTGTCACAATTAATGAGTCACTATTATTAACTAAAGCTCTTTTTTTTTTTCTGTTATAGAATCCAGTTCAGATCACCACACAACATCCTAGACTTTTTTGTACTGTGAGAGTTTTTCAGACTTTCCTTGTTTTTGATGACCTTGACAGCTTGGAGTTTTACTAGCCAGATATTTTATAGAATGTCTCTCAATTGAGATTTCTATGATGTTTTTCTCATGATTAGACCTGGGTATTTTGGGAGAAAGACTATAGATATACAGTGTATTTTGTCACATCCTATTTAAGTGTATATTCTATCAATATGACTTATCACTGTGATGTTAACTTAAATCACTTGGCTTGAGATAGTCTTTGTCGAGTTTCTTTACTATAAAGTTATACTTCTTATTTCTCCTTCCCATTCTGTACTTTTGGGAATAAAATCCCTATAGGCAGCCCACACTTAAGAAGTAGGGGGTTATAATTTAACTTCTTAAGGGCAGAATGTCAAAAAAGTATTTGGAATTCTTTGCACAGGAGATTTATTTATTTGCAATCATTTGTTTATTATGGTATGACTGATTTATATCAGGACAAACTCATGGACATTTATTGTATAGATTGAGATATAATCCAATATACTTATAAATTTTGTTATCCGAATCATTCCCTATTTGGTCACTGGGGAGATTTTCAGGGTTCCTATATCCCTTTGATATGATACTTTTATCATTTTAGTTTATGTATGTATGTATGTATGTATGTATTTACTTACTTAATTTTTGTGAACACTGTCTCATTTTCTGGCACCACAAGTTTTACAGGCTCATCTTGTATGTTTCCTGCTCTAGTCCTAGAAGCAGCCATTAATCCCAAGGAGAATACAACTGTAAACTTACTCTCTTATATAAAAATGTCTATACATTTTCTATATGTAAACAACTATATCTATATCAAGTTAAACATGAGTTCATACTGATGACTCCAACTCTAATCCATTTCCATATGAACTGTTCTAGCTTTTCCTTGCTTATCCATAACCTCCTATTTCAACAGGGAGAAACTTGTCTGCTAACACTTGCTCCCGTTTAGTTAGTAGTTCAATTCCATTGTAGAGATACAGCGATTTCAGAATTGTTCCATCTTTCTGTGGGGAGATGGGTTAAGAGAACACATCATCAGAGTGTGGTGCTTGTGACCAGTTCCTTGTCCACTTACTGCCAGTTAGTTTGAAAGCTGCTTATGTTAGTACCTTATACCTTAACCATCTTCCATTAGATCATTTCATACACTTCCAATACATTTAAATTATTTTTCCATAACTCACATTCCATCCTAAAATACTCTGATTTTCTAAGATATATAGATAGGTAGTTAGATGATAGATAGATAGATAGATAGATAGATAGATAGATAGATAGATGATAGATAGATAGATAAAATTCACAATATATTATATCTATATATAATATATTTATTTATATACATTAAGTTTTAGAGTTCGTACTATGAATTCCAACATGTTTCGATAAATGCAATGTTATGTATCCACAGAGAGTCAAACAGAGTAATTTTACCACCTCAAAAAATCTTTTTCTTCAGGTTTTCAACCCTCTTCCCAAGTTTTGAGCCCTTGGTAACCACTGATTTGCTTATTGTCTATAAAGTTTTGTCTTTTTCAGAAGGTCATGTAATTGGAATCACAAGTTATGTAGCTTTTTCAAACTGGCTTCTTTCATTAGCAACATGAATTTAAGGTTTCTCCATGTCTTTTCATGGATTGATAATTTGTTTCTTCTTACTGCTGAAGAGTATTCTAATGTATGAATGTACCAGTTTGTTTACCCACTAACCTAGGTGCTTCCATATTTTTGTTGATTATCAATGAAGCTTCTATATATATGCATGTACAGATTTTTGTGTGGACATAACTTTTGAACTAGTTTGAGTAACTACCAAACATGTGCAATTGCTGGATTATACGGTAAGAGTATGTTTACTTTTATAAGCAATTGTCACACTGTCTTCTAATGTGTCTAGAGCATTCTTCATTTCCACCAGCAATGAATGAGAATGAGAGTTCCTGTTGCCTGTATTCTTGCTGGCAGTTAATATTATGAATATTTTTCTTTTATTATTATATTAACCATTCTAATTGATGTTTAGTGTAATTCTTTTTATTTGTTTATTTTGAGAGAGAGAGAAAGTGTGTGGGAGGGGCAGAGAGAGGGGGAGAGAAAGAATCTCAAGCAGGCTCCACACTGTTAGAACAGAGCCTGATGCGGGGCTTGAACTCACGAACTGTGAGATCATGACCTGAACCAAAATCAAGAGTTGGATGCTTGACTGAGCCACCCTGGTGCCCCAGTTTGTAATTCATTAATGAGAAATGATGTTGAGCAAATGATTATATGTTTATTTGCCACCTATATCACTTCTCTGGTGAAGAATCTCCTCAGATCTTTTGCCCATTTATAATTGGATTGTTTGTTGTCTTTTTTTGAACTTTAAGTTTTATGTGTGTGTGTGTGTGTGTGTGTGTGTGTAAGATAAAGAAACAGTTCACCTTCTAATCTTTTATAAACTTAAGAAATCAGTAGATTTCTTAAAGAAAACAAATCTGGAATTTGCTTGTTCTTTGGGTTCGCTTGTTTAAATTTTCTTTGGGTAAATTAAAATTAAAACATATGTTCCTATAAAGAAAGGCAAGGAGCAAAATACACAAATATTAATTTCTTTTATTTACAAGATAAAATTGAATATTTTATCTTACTGGACAATATAAGACACACCAATTGTTTTGACTTCACTAGTTATTTATTACCAATATCCTATAACTTCACAAAATAAAAGTTGCTTTATGAATCCTCAATTAAATCTACTTGAATATATAGACAATACTATATATATACTTATATTTTTCATATTTTGCTTATTTAACAACTGAGCAAGATTATTTGCTATATAAGCATTATTTGTAAAACAATTTGTTATACTAACCATCATTATTTATTCATAGTAGGGAAAAAAAATCTTAAGATGTTTCAGTTGTTTGATACCTTTATCTATTAATACTAATTGTAGGCTTATGTTCAGAAAATATAAAACATACTTAACGTACTATCTAGATAATTTCTCCTTTCCATTATTGATATAAGCTAGGATTACATCTATATTCAACCAAGCTGTGTCTTTAAAGTTCATAAAACATTTAGGATAACATGCTGCTTTATGATCAGCATTCATCACTTACTTCATAGAAATTAAGGCACATCTGACTTGACATAATAAAAGTGGTTCAGAATGCAGTTTTTTACTACCATGATTCAGTTTTTCTTATGGTTGGTGTTCTGACTATCTTCTATGTCCACCTCCACATCCAAGCTCCATCCTGTGAATCTTGGAATGCTGATTTCTTTGGGCTGCATCAAAAGTTCCTTTCCTTTTGGCTTTGGTAGGTTGCCTAATGGAAAGCACTAGCATCACATCATGGAACACGGTGAGAAATTGATTATATGTTTCCCAACATCCCTCACTGCAGACTCAGCTGGCTGGCTGTGCACATGACCAAAAATCACAGATCATGTCAGATAAGCCTCTTTATCTGTTCTTACCTCTCTTCTGCTTCCTCCCCTTTTCTTATATTCTATATCCTTTGTCCCTCTCTGTCTCTCTCTCTCTAATAAAGTGACCCTATTAATTACCTAGATAAAAACCTATTGTGCATGTTTTTAAAAATATCAAGCAGTTTTTATATATTTACACACAAAAAAAGAGAAAATCAATCAAATTTTACTCAGAGAATAAAGTGTACAAAATTTACCAGATTCATCATTTTTTTTTATTTCCTGTGGTAGTAAGAGACCTCTTCAATTTGCCAAAATTATCAGGAAACATATATTTACAGGAAAAATGTTGTAAAATATATTTTTAATTAATTTACTTCCAATTCTAATTAACTTTCTCAATCACTTTGAAGATGCTTTTTGCTACCATAATGAATATAACTGTCTAACTACTGAAAAAGTTACATAGAAACATTTGTAGAATGTTGAAAATGTTCATATGTAGAAAAATGTCTAGATGCAATTCTAACATCCAGATAATTCTGAGTGCTATGTAAGCACAGCTTCAGAAAAAAACTAAAGGGTTTTTAGAAATCAGAAAAAAACAAAGTCCCTATTAAGATTAACAATCTAACTTTCATTATAAACTAAATTTTTACTAACCATTGTCAAACTTGCCCCTACCATCATTATTACTTTAATTTCTCTTAATTATGGTGCATTGGAAATCGGTTGCTGACTAGTGTCTTCTTCTAATCCTTTTCTCTTTATCATAAAAACAGTTTTAAATCAATTCTTTACATTACTTAATCTTTCAGACTTAATTAAATTCTGAAGCACCATTATCTGACTTGTATTGTGTTATAACAGGACTCTCCCACGGGTTACGTTGCTGCTGGCTATTTTTCCAAAAGCGATTTTTATGGATACTATGAGCTTACTTGCATTGTCAGAGATTGGTTATAACTTATTTTAACAAAAGTTTGACAAGTGTGATTTTTCTTCACCAATAATGCAACAAAGTAAAGAGCTAGAAATACCCTTCACAGCCACAGCAACATCGTCCAGAGAGTATAGAACAGTAGAATATCAAAGACATAGAAATGCAAAGTATGAATCGGGGAATTGTTTCATCCTCAACTAAATAACTTGCATACAGAATTAAAATTTATTGTTCTAATTATATTGTTTACACTAGAGATTTTTCATATTTTGCATGATCCATATTTAGTATCGAGGACATTTTATGTTCTTCCCTTTCTTTCAAAGCTGTTTTATTTCCAATTTAAAAAGCTGTTATACATCTAATTTGGCAGAAGTAAATTGTCTAATTCTCTTCTGTTCACAGTCATACTGGAACAATTTAAATGTACATTTTACATGAAGTCTGAAAATTTTTATTAAATATGCATATAATCTTTTATTTCAGTAGTCCTTCTATTTACTATCTAAATTGTATTCTCCTAAAGTTAGCTTTGGCTATGTTACGATGGCTTATAAATTTGTGTAATCAACATAAAAACTATACTGAAATAGGGGTGCCTGGGTGGCTCATTCAGTTAGGCATCTGACTTTGGCTCAGGTCCTGATCTCATGGTTCATGAATTCAAGCCCCATGTCAAGTCTGTGCAGATAATTCAGAGCTTGGAGCCTGCTTCAGATTCTGTGTCTCCCTCTCTCTCTGCCCCTCGCCCACTCACACTCTGTCTCACTGTCTCTCAGAAATGAATACACATTAAAAAAATTTTTTAAATATACTGAAATATTCTTGAGTCATTTGCCATGGAAGAAGCTAAAATAAAGAAATTCACAAAATCTAAATTAGAAATACAATATACTTGCATTAGACAAATCATATGAACTTTATATGATTAAAATAACATGCAAAAATGTTTTAAGTAAAAATATTAAAATGTGTTTACCAAATCTATGCATTTATAGGCATCCTCCGCCTTAACCTTAAATTGGCCTGGTTACAAATATTTAGGCTTCTTTCTTAAATGGATATAGTGAGGTAATATTTTTATTTAATTTCAAAAGCAATCATGTTTCTTATTCGAGGATGCTCTTGGAGGTTTTATATGTAACACCACACTTTTTTATTTAATGGATGTGCTCCAATTTCAGTGGTATTAACACAATCAAATTTCAAATTAGAAATGTCAAAAATAAGAATTTAGTGCTGGAAACATTTTTAGTGATTGTGAAGTTCATCCCCCTCATTTTTTGTGTCTTAAAAAATTTTTTGAAGTTTATTTATTTTGAGAGAGAGAAAGAGCACAAGCAGGGTAGGGGCAGAGAGAAGGGGAAGAAAGAATCCCAAGCAGGCTCCACACTCAGCTCAGAGCCTGATGCTGGGCTCAAACTCAGAAACTGAGATTGTGACCTGAGAGGAAATGGAGAGCTGGATGTTCAACCGAGTGAGCCACCCAGGTGCCCCTACAGTGACTTTTAATGCAGTCTTTTAATGAGGTACATCTTGTACATGGTCAAGGGCAGTGCTTCATTCACACATTCTGAAAACACGTGCTGATCTGCTTCTCTGTGAGGTGCAGTGGGACACACAGAGCAGAGGCCTTGGAGCAACTGCGATTTTGGGGTGTAAGCATAAGAGGGGAACTTGTGTTTTCTAGGTTCCAACCCTCATTTTACAGATTAGAAAGGTGAGGCCCAGACAAGTGAAGCTATGTTCCAGTCTCTCCACCTGGTTTTACATTTGCGGCGCTATTTTCCCGACTGGCCCTACACTTGATGGTTCTTCATTTGCCTCTCCAGATCTGCTGCCCTCCTCTCTCCAGCTTGCTCTGTGCCTTGGCCAGCTGACCCCTGGGTTCTTTATCATCCAGACTGGCTTGCTTTGTGGTCACAGCCTATGGGAAGGCTTGCAGGAGATTGAAGGGAGGATGGGGAGGGAGGTTGGTCTATTCTCCTGATGCCTTACCTTTCAGGTCTTGGTTTGGCAGCACTGGATCCTCCCCTGGAGGCCAGAGCTTCTCAGGCAGCCCCCTTCTGCAGGTCCTTGCTGGTTCTGGCTGTGGCTTCCTCTCTTTGACCTTTCAGGCAGGAGAGGTACTGGCATCCCACTGGGGTTAGTCCTGGGTGTATCACTGTGCCCATATCTCTGTGTAGCCCCTTGGCAGACTGGAGGACAGTAAGAGCACTTGATGGTGACTCAATCATGAAAGCAAATTATTTGTAGACATAGGATTTGAACCCATATCTCCCAGAGACCTGACTTCCAGAACAAGTACTCCTTTTCTTACACTAGTCAACAATATTAGCTTTTCTAGTTGTGTGCCATTAAATTCAATCTAAAGATTCTTCTCCCTGTCTTGGAATTATGTTTTTAATTAGGTACATTATACACTTTATTTTGACTTAATTTGTAATCTAAATCTAACTTGCAAAACCATGAAAGATAGAGTGTGTGTTAAGGTAGAGGCATATTAATTTTTCAGAAATTCATAACAATTTTGAAAATACAAATTTGAGTCAATCAAACATAATCCATGTTAAGTATACCACATGCTAAAGTTGTAAGATTCCCTAGCAAATCTCCTTAATTGGTGTCTATGAAGTGGGGAGTGGACAATTTTGGAAACTGTCAAGTCAATCTGTCATTCTCTGATGAATTACAATGAACTTATACAAGTAAATTACAAATTAAAATTGGTGTTTTATTAATTATATATAACATTTTCATTGTGATACACTTAGGATAACATCATATTAAATTTCTTGCATAATACTTTCCCTGTATTTGCACTCCAAATATTCTAATCTAGTATCACAATTTTTTCAATTACTTTTCAAAGTGTAAGTAGTAATTGCTCCTTTTTCTTCTTTTCAAAAAATAACGGCTTTATTAAATTTAATTTGCATACTATACAATTCACCCTATTAAAATCATTTTTTGATATTCACATAGATAAGTAACTCTTGTCACTGCTTAATTTTAGAATATTTTATTCATTCCCTAAAGAAACCCCATAAGCATTACCCCTCTCCTTCAGTGCCTGGAGATCCATTAATCTACTTTGTGTCTCTAGAGATGTGACTATTCTGGAAATATCATATAATGAAATCATACAATATGTACTAATTGGAGACTGACTTATGTTACTTAGCATAATGTTTTTGAAGGTTCGCCTATGTTGTAGCTATGTCTTAGCACTCTATTCCTTTTTACTGCCAACTAATATTCCATTGTATGGACATAACGTTCGGTTGATCTACTCACCAGTTTCTTAGATGCCTTTTATCAGGTTGAAAAAGTTTCCTTCTGTATCTAGTATGCAGAGTATTCTCATCATGAATGGGTATTGCTTTTTCTTTATGTATTAAAATGATTATATTCTTTTTTTTCCCTAATCTATTAATATCTTGCAGTAAGGTCTGTCTCCTCCAGTTTCTGCTTGGCCACTGTCTTCCATGGCTGCCATAGTTGTGAAGCTGCTTGTTGAAGGCTTACAGGGAACCAGGAAGAAGGAAACTGGGATACATCAAATTACAACTTCCTGAAACTAAAAAATTTCACTTAATGTAGTTTTCATTAAAATTTTCTCCTAGTATGCCATTATAATAAGAGAAAACTCTTTGAAATGGTAGGTGTTAGTAAACTTAATATACGGGTGTGATCATATCATAGTAAGGATCAGGACTGGCTTTGTAAAGTCAGCCTTTATAGCTCATCTGATATAATTACATTTTAAATCTGTTAATTTCAATTATTTTGGTATTTAAGTAATGAAAATTACTTTGTCAGTTGACATTATTTTATTCTTAAACTTTTAATTTTTTTTCTTTTTAGATTTTGAGAGAGAGAGCATATCCATGAGTGAGAGAGAGGGTCAGAGAGAGAGATAGAGAATCTTGGTCCATACTCAGTTCAGAGCCCAACAGAGGGTTCAATCCTACAACCCTGGGATCACGACCTGGGCGGAAATCAAGAGTTGGCTACTTGACTGAGACACACAGGTACCCCTATTCTTAAGTTTATGGCTATAATAAAATATGACTTAACCTCAGTTTTAAAAAGAAGAAAAAGCTTTGAAGATCTTACAATAAAATCATTCTAATAATGTTTTGTTTTCCAAGTTTTTCAATCTTTAAATTATCTCTCTGATGTACTCAGTCTTGTGCATGAGTAACGCTTTGCAGTCAGAAGGAGCTGATTTACTGTTGAGTTTCTGAAGTGAAATTTGTAGTTAATCTTGTCAGGAGTATTGTTAAAATCCCGTAACTTACAGTGGAGCCAGCTGGGCTTTGGGAAAAGTTACTATGTTTTTATGTTGTTTTTTGCTTTTTTATATGTTTCAAGTTTTTATTTAAATTCTAGTTAGTTAACACATAGTATAATATTGGTTTCAAGTGTAGAATTTAGTGATTCCTCACTTACATACCCAGTGCCCATCACAAGTGCATCATTAATACCCATCATCCATTTAGCCCATCCCTCTGCCCCCCTCCTTCCAGCACCCTCAGTTTGTTCTCTATAGTTAAGAGTCTCCCTTATGGTTTGCCTCCCTCTCTTTTTATTTTCCATTCCCCTATGTTTATCTATTTTGTTGCTTAAATTCCACATATGAGTGAAACCATATAGTATCTGTCTTTATCTGACTGACTTATTTAGCATAATACATTCTAACTCTATCTTATTTTTTTAAACATTTTTTAATGTTTTATTTATTTCTGAGAGAGGGAGAGAGACAGCACAAGCAGGGAAGGGTCTGAGAGAAAGAGGAAGACACAGAATCGGAAGCAGGCTACAGGCTCTGAGCTAGCTAGCCGTCAGCACAGAGCCCCACGCAGGGCTCGAACCCACGAACCTGAGATCATGACCTGAGCCGAAATCGGACACTTAACTGACTGAGCCACCCAGGCGCCCCTAACTGTATCCTATTTTTAAGAAAATCTGGATTGTTGGACATTTCTATGCTACCTTATTTCTACTTTTTACATAATAATTTTATAATCAGTGATTCTGTGCTGGATAATGACTGTGGAGCAAACCCCACTGGTTTTAAATACCGTGCAATGTGTATTTAAGTTGACAGGCTGATAGCAGTCATTTTTCCACTGACCAGTGAAATTTCTTACTACGTGGAAGTTACTAATCCTTGCCTAACAGATCACAATGGTCTCTCCGAGAATTCATGACCACCCACAAACAACGTTAGCACCCAGAATTCACTACATCCAATCCACTAAAAGTCTCTGACCCCAAATATCCTTGGTACCTATGAGTATTCCAGGACAAGAGCAGATGCAACATTGATGCATTTGTTATTACATGCTTTTGAAAGCTTTGTGTGTGACAAAATATTATTTTTTATTAAGGCTTCCAACAATAAATGAAATCTATGGTGTGGCAATGGTTAGCAAACAAAGTGAAAGAAGTCTGTTTAAAACAATATTACTTAATGGAGTCTATATACCCAGAGTTGCTACATCTGGTCATTAATGTTTATCTGTCAAATGCCGACAAAAAAAGGACAAATGTGCTAATTAGAAAAAATACAAGGAGGAAAACATAAAATTACAACCACTTAGAGTCTCACAACATAGAGATTGCTAGTATATACATTTTAATGTTTTCCTTTACAGCAATTGTGGGTTGTAACATACAAATTAATTAATACAAGTTAATAGATGAACACAGAAATGGAAAGATATATCCTTGAGTATATAAGGCAACACTGTATAAGTAATTTATATCTTGCTTTAATTTCTCTACATATAAGAATTTTTCTGCTATTAGAGTCTTCATACTAACAATGGCTGCATGTTGTTCTAGTGTATGCATGTGTTAGTTCACAACCTCCTTGGGAGCTTTCTGGGTGTAATTTGCAACCAGCCCCTGTATACATGGAGGGCAAGGAGGGACCAAAGAAAGAGGCAGATGAGTCCAGATTGGTTGGCAGGTTTAATACACAAGACAACTTACTTGAGAGGCTTGTCTTGGGCAGCAGAAAGATGAGTAGATTTCTGCATCCACCTTTTGGAATCTTAGAAGTTTCTATTTGGGGCCTTCACTGACTTCAGTCATATATCCAGTCCAGATAGCTTTAACATCACATCTCTGTCTCAAAACTGTGTCCTTGGCGCAGCTTCTGAGAGCAGAGGAGGCAGGTGAAACCAGCATTCCAAGGACAGGGAAGGGTTGAGGACTGCCTGAATCTAGCGTGTGAGTCAACTAGCAGTCATGTCTTTTTTCTGAACCTCTGATATTGCACCCATTACGATGGACCCTTACAATCTCATACGCCCCTCTTCTTCAATGCGCCCTCAGTAGTCAGGAAAGTGTTTCACTAATATGGAGGTGGCTCATTTGGCAGCAATTTGGCTGTTATTGGAAGCAGAAGCTGCAGTAACAATATAGGCACATGCAAGAGAAAACACATGTTAATACAACAATTCCCAAGATCAGTGACAACTTTTTCCATCAACAGCCCCATGATCCCAACCATTGATTTATTAAGTCCTCTAGGCTGGGGGTCAGATCACTCAGGGCATTCACTCGTGCCCTCATGTAATTGACTAAAGACCATACATTAGCAGACTCCTCAGGTATGGACACATAACATTCTGTTTGGTTAACGGCGCAAGTGTATCTTTGTGAGGCAAGAATAATGGTACAAAGCTATCCCATTTTGGAGGGCAGATTTTCTCATTAGTATTCAGTAAGGATAGGCTCTGTTGAGTATCATTTAAGGTTTGCTGGGTAAACTAATAAGGGTTTCTATGTATGTCATAATGTCTTCCAGGCCAGCGAAGGTGACAAGACTGCAGCCAAATGATTGCACCAGTAGACAATAGAAAACACTCACCTACACTTGAGAGGAAGGAGGTTGGCAATTGTAAGCATGGGGTAAATTTTCCCCTGTGCCCAGGAAAACCCAGGGTACAGCAATCCAACCACCCAGATAAGAAGACATAGTAAAGGTTTATGCTACACAACACTGGGTGCCATTTGGGGCCACCCGGTGAATACCTGGTGGTGCGACCAGTCAATGCCGAACTAGTTGCTATCCAGTAATATGGCAGAATGACTTCACAGTTCCAGTGATATCATCCCATATTCTTGATATAATTAGACTGATTCTTTTTAGAGTCCTTTCTCTGTTCCCAACATAGGGGTGCTCAGGTGCTCAATGTTTATAACCCAAGGTAAGCCACATAAATCCATCCCAAATCTGAGCATAGCCACCCATGTCTCCAATAGGGTACTGTTAGGACCCAGATGCTATGTCCACACAGACCAAGGCATATTTAGAACTTTCCCTTACAGGGACAGGGGCAGTATAATCAATTTGCCAATTCTATACTGGTCAGCAGTTTGATAGGCTGCCTATGTAATTTGACAAAACAAGAATACTCATATCCAGTGTTATTAAGAGCATGTGCCATAGACCACTTCTCTGGATCAATATTGGTTAAATTAAGAATACTAGTCCTAGGTAGGTTGTTCTTCCTTAATGTACTATTTTAGAGCCTTCTAATTGCTTCCCTGGAGTGTGATACCTTCTATGGCAATTCTAGCAAGCTAGAAAGAACAGGTGCTCACATACCCAACAGTTGGATTGATTTCTTCATCAGGCAAACAAGTGCAGACACTGTTGAAAGGTATTTCTATTAAGTGCTGATTCCATGGCTGGACACCACAGGAGCAGCAGAAATCTAAGGATGATAGACAGATATTTAGTAGGACCTTGTATGAGGAAGTATTCCCATCTATATGAATTACATTTGAGTCCTGATTCTTATATGGCTGCAGGTTTAGGAATCTGACCAGGTTATACATACCACACATGTTGGCTAGGGGAAGCAGCGCTGGTGAGTGTACGATTGACTAGGAGTGAGATATGCCAGACCGGGACCCTTAGTATCTCCCCTCTTTCAATGGTGCATATTCCATGCAGGTATAATGCATTTCCACAGGTAAAGCTTGCAGCAGGATGACACCCCAGAAGAAATTGAGTAGTTTCCCCTCGCTCAGGGGTGCAAAGTAATTTGCCCATCCTGGCAAGACATCCCATTGTAAATTCCAATACATAATTTCCCAAGCTTGATGGGGTTTCGTGTTCTCAGCAGCAGAGCATATTTTTTTTTAATTTTTAAAATATTTTTATTTATTTCTAGGAGAGAGAGAGAGACTGTGTGAGTAGGGGAGGGTCAGAGAGAGAGGGAGACACAGACTCTGAAATAGGCTCCAGGCTCTGAGCTGGCAGTCAGCACAGAGCCCGACACGGGGCTCGAACCCACGAACTGCGAGATCATGACCTAAGCGAAAGTCAGACGCTTAACCAACTAAGCCACCCAGGCGCCCCTCAGCAGCAGAACATATTAATCCATGGTGAAAGTCAGGGCCAATGGCTGTTTCTTGAAGTTTTCATACTTTTACACTATTGTGCTCCTCTGCAAGAGGTCCCCAGTCTGGCATATGAGGCAATAGGCCCGATCAGTTGATCATTTAAAGGTATTAAAGCCAGCTGAGGTCATTTTACTTGATGGTGACTTAATCCGCTCTTTAATATTCATTTTTTTAAAAACCAACCTTCCTGCTCGCAGGGAAATGGAACCTCCATCTGATGTCATATTCTTTTGCCCTGTCTTGCACATCACAACCTTCAAAATGTGACCCCTAATCACTACCTATTCAATGAAGGGATTTGTACATGGTACCCAGCTTCTTGAATTCCCTAATAGTGGCAGTCTGGTTTGCATATCAACATGAGAAAGCTTGGATTAAACCAGATGCTATGTCTACACAAGCCAAGGCATATTTAGAACTCTCACTTGCAGGGACAGAGGCAGTATAATCAATTTCTTGCTGCTTGGAACTCAGGTGGATGGTCCCAACCTCCTTAAGCAGTCACCTTGGATATCGTGTAGAACACAGAAGACATGTTGGTACTGCATTAACCGAATCACTGTACTTTAAGGATAATCCAGAATCCTTGGCAATAAGCCATCCTCCCGGGGCACTGTAGTGTCCACTCTTTCTAGCATCCAATCTGCTTTATCTACTGAAGCGTCAATTGCTAGGACTCATATGTGATCAAGGGCATCAGCTTCCTGATCGCCAGGGAGTGCCAGGGTCTTATGCCAGTGACAGGATGTGGAAAAAGAGTAAGGACTGTAGTAGTCTCTTGCAGGTGGAACCAAATGTCTTTCACATACATCCTGACCCTGCAAGGGCCTATTCATGATACACCTCTTGGCTTCCCATTTTCCAAGCCATAGAGTTAATCCTGTTAGAACAGCCTCACTGTCACTTATGACCGGGACTCACAAGTAAGCACCATGAGTTGGTCCACTGGTTGTTGCGGTTTGTTTCCATTTCCATCCAGACATTGTCAGTATTGGGCTGGTTGGCAATCGCATGGACTGTGGAATTTCCTTGACTAGATCCATCTGTATACCAGGCATCAGTAAGAATTTCCCCCATTTTCTGTTTATAGGCCACAGAGGCCACCACAGAAATAGAGGCAGGGGCATTGGGGGATCTTCATACTCTACAGGGCCTAATAGCTGGTGGACAGGATGTTCCTCTTCTGCGAATAGTCATGCCCATTAGTCAAAGTGGGAGTTTCAGCCATGGCAGAGCTGGGTCTATGTTCTTACATACTGTGCCTTTGTGACAGGCTGTACCGGGGGGACCCCTGTATACACTGCTAGGAGCTGTTGCTCTGTGGGAGAGTTTCTGATTTCTGCCCCCTTCCAGAGCTGGAACCCAGATCCTAGGGGTATTCTCTCCTTTTATACCACAGTGGACAACCCACACCTTCCAGAATCACAGAACTGTCTAACTCAATGGTTGCTCTCTTTGGGAAGTACCTAGAGATTTAATCTGTTTTGTTAGTATTTTTGCTGTGGTGAAGGTGAGGTCTTGCTCTGATCCGCAGTCCCATACACACTTGCCCTTTCTTTACCAGGCAGCATAAGGGACAGAGGCTTTGTGCCAGGTGGGGAATAAAAGTCCTACAAAACCCCTAACATCACTATAAAGGCTTGCATCTCTTTCACATTTTTAAGTGTTGGATACCCTTGTACATTACCAATCATGGTTTTGGGGACAGAACACATCTTACCCAAGCAAATGACTTGCAAAATTTGTAGCAGGGCTCAGCCTTTGAATTTTCTGTGGCTTCACCACCCATCCTTCCCTGGCAGATGTTTTGGCAAAGCTGCAGTGTCCTCCAGAAGAGGCAAGTCTCCACATGTTAATATTATACCCTTTTTCCTGCACTTCTGGATTGTTGCTGATTTGAGTCATTATAATGAAGGATTGAATATCCGACCATACATTGAGAACAGCATTTTGCACTGTTTTATTTGGAGAAATTTCCAGAAGTAGAAGTTTGGGGTCAAAGAAATGATTAACTTAATTCTGTGTAAATGATGGGAAATAACTATCTCATGTTGTTACAGCTTTTGCTTTAAAAATTGATCTATATTAAGAAGTTAACATTTTGGGGCACCTGGGTGGCTTAGTCAGTTAAGCGTCCGACTTTCGCTTAGGTCATGATCTCACAGTTCGTGGGTTCGAGCCCCGCGTCGGGCTCTGTGCTGACTGCCAGCTCGGGGCCTGGAGCCTGTTTCAGAGTCTGTGACTCCCTCTCTCTCTGACCCTCCCCCTCTCACGCTGTCTCTCTCTCTCTCTCCTAGAAATAAATAAAAAAAAAAATTAAAAAAAAAAGAAGTTAACATTTTTATTTAAATAGAAAATAATATTCAGGGGCACCTCAGTGGCTCAATCGGTTGAGTTTCAGACTTTGGTTCAGGATATGAATAATTATTCCTGAGTTTGAGCCCCGCATCAAGCTCTGAGCTATCAGCACAGAGCTTGAAGCCTGGTTCAGATTCTATCTCCTTCTCTATGTGCCCCTTCGCTGGTCATGTTTTGTCTCTCTCTCAAAAATAAATAAACATTTAAAATTATTTTTAATAAAAAATAAATAAATAACTACATAATATTCAATAATTAGGTTTTGAATTTCTTAGTTACAAACAAAGCTGACAGTCTATAAGCTGTGTTTGTTTACTCATATTTTTAAAAAGATACTGAATCCTCTTAAGGATCAAACTTTGTGTATGTGTAAGATACTGGTTTTTCTTTTCAGGCTGCTTGATAACCCTAATTTTTTTTAAATGTTTTTTATTTATTTCTAGTAGAGAGAGAGAGAGAGAGACAGCGTGAGCAGGGGAGGGTCAGAGAGAGAGAGGGAGTCACAGACTGAAACAGGCTCCAGGCTCTGAGCTGGCTGTCAGCACAGAGCCCGACGCGGGGCTCGAACCCACGAACCGCGAGATCATGACCTAAGCGAAAGTCGGACGTTCAACCGATGAAGCCACCCAGGCGCCCCTGATAACCCTAATTTTTATATCAATATGAATTTATAATCTTCATAATGTCTGTGAGTTTTACAATGGTAATTATTTTAAATTTCTGATATTGTTTTTTTGTGCCTTTTTATATTTTTGAACAATTTCTCCAGAGGTGTATCACTCATTAATCTCTTAAATAACCTACTATAGAAATTTTAAATCACTGGATAAAAGTTTTAAAAATACTTGTGATAATTTGACTCTTAAAGTTTATATATTTTTTCAACTTTCTTTAGAAAAAACTTCTTGTTCTGTCTTTACATGTTTGAGATAGTTGCATAGGTTACTAATATTCAGACTTTTTTTTTCTTTTCTAACATATAAATGTGTAGCTATGAATTTGCTTCAAGTACTGATTTAATTACAGCTCCTAAGTTCTGATATGTTGTATTTTCATTATTTTTGTATATTTAGAAACTATTTTTCCAACTTTATTGAGATATAATTGACATATAACATTGTGTATAACATGTTGAGGTGATACTCAGATGTACTGCAAATAATTACCATAACAGTGTTAGCTAACATGTCCATTGATTAAAAAGTTTTTCAAATTTTTGTTATCCTCTTTTCATTTTTTTAGAGGCATCTGCCTTAATTTTCAACATATGAGATTTTCCAGTTATCTTTTAAATAAATTTTTACATTAAACAAAATAATTAAAGAACTATGTAATTTCAAATCTTTAAAATTTGTTGTGATTCAGCATATGACCAACTCCTGTGTATATCCTGTGTGCTCTTGAAAAGAATGTGTATTTTGCATGAATGAAATGCTCTGTTCAGTATGTTATTTTAAATAGGCACATAAATTCAAATCTGTTATATGCATTAGCCAGATATTCACTCTGCTCCCTCATTGTTTGTGGTCATTTACCAATTAATAAAAGACAAATTTCTTCTTGTAGGTTTGTCAATTTTGACTTTATAATTTTGAACGTTTAATATTAGACACAAAAATTTTGAATTTTCATATCTTCCTGGTAAATTGAATGTGAAAGCAACATGAAAACAGGGAAAAAAATGTAACATAAATAAGAGAATAAGAGAAGTTGAGAGAACTTACTATAGCCGATGGCATCCTTCATTGCATATCTGCAAAAGTTTACATATATTGATATAGGCACCAAATTATCTCAGAGATAAATGTATCAGAATATGAAGTCCAGAAACATAGTTTTTAAATGGCACAGAAAATAGGTAGATAAAGGGTGTCAGTTACCTGTGTTGTAGTCATGCCAATAAATGATAAAGTCTCAAACACTGGCTAGACTATAAAGTAAACAAACTATTTAAACATTCATGAATTATTCCCTGGAAGGAATTAATATTTGATTATAAAAAATAAAATCATAAACACTGGAAGATATATTTTAAAACTCTTGAAAGGCATAAGGTCTTCCAGAAAGCAGAATATATTTTTAAAAGTTATTTATATGATGCAATTGTTCAACTTTAGAATATCAAAGATATAATATAGAACTCACAATGATAACTCAATAAAATATTAATAATAAAATAACTCATTTATTTTAAATGAATACATTTATTTTAAATGGGCATAATTTTCCTTGTCAAATAATACATGTAAAATGTATCAAATTCAGATAATGAAAAACTGAACTAAACTCAATACAAAATAAAATAGAATATTACTTGAATTTCTACCATAAAAACAATAATTTTAATATTGTATATACATTTTTTCAAACATCTTTGCAGAGTGACATATTAACTCATTGAAGAAATACATATTAAATGTACTGAATGCCAGTGAGTGGTGTTGGTGATATGATATTGAATAATAAAATTCCTTATATATCATATTCTGGATACTAGCCAAAGTCTTTGACATGTACTAACTTATTTAATGCTTACTCTAACTTCCAAAGATAGTTTTTTATGTCATTACTTGAAAATTATAAATGAAGGCTGTAGTACTTCAGAGGTTTTTTTTATAACAAGCCTAAGATTACTCATCAAGAGAAAGGATTTCGGCAGTATGGATAGATTCAATATTCCAAGTAAGCATCCCAAGTAAAAGGTAGACTAGTAAGAAGACACTTATAATTTAGTGTTATAAATGCTTCGATGAGTTAATTACAGTATGTGTATAGATTAACATAGGAATAACTAACAAATATGTATGTTTGCCTTAAAGGAATCCAGATAAAGTGACACCTAAGCTTCAAGAATGACTCAAGGAAAAATAAATCAGGAAGTTGTTATTGTATATTAATGAATGATAAAGATGAGGAAGAATATAGGGCTTTTGAAGAGCTGTTGTGGTATAAAATCTGAAAGAGAAAGCAATGTAAAAATGAGGGTAATATCATATATATGTATACTTATGTATGCATGTATGTATCTATCTATCTATACAGAATATATATGAATATTGTTTTGCACATACCCATTCTAATTTACTTATTTATGTTTATATCCTACATATGTTTTATCATTTGTTTTTCTACAAGCTGATTACTATCCTATTATATATATAAAACAAATATTCACCCTGCTTCCTAATGAATATCTCTTTCCTTTTTCTTCTTACTTTCAGCATTTAAAAAAATCTGTCTTTAGGGTCTCCTGGGTGGCTTAGTCAGTTAATCATCCATGGTTTACAAGTTCAAGCTCCACATCAGGTTCTGTGCTGACAACTCAGAGCCTAAAGTCGGTTTCAGATTCTGTGTCTCCCTCTCTGTCTGCACCTCCCCAGATCATGCTCAAGCTCTCTCTCTCCCTCAAAAATAAACACTAAATAGGGGCGCCTGGGTGGCTTAGTCGGTTGAACGTCCGACTTTCGCTTAGGTCATGATCTTACGGTTCATGGGTTCAAGCCCTGCGTCGGGCTCTGTGCTGACAGCCAGCTCAGGGCCTGGAGCCTGTTTCAGTCTGTGACTCCCTCTCTCTCTCTGGCCCTCCCCTGCTCACACTGTCTCTCTCTCTCTCTCTCTCTCTCCTAGAAATAAATAAAAACATTAAAAAAATTAAAAAAATAAACACTAAATAAATAAACACACAAATAATAAAAATCTGTCTTT
Organism: Hyaena hyaena; assembly: GCF_003009895.1. Taxonomy (NCBI): domain Eukaryota; kingdom Metazoa; phylum Chordata; class Mammalia; order Carnivora; family Hyaenidae; genus Hyaena; species Hyaena hyaena. Next base: position 796,231 of record NW_024081275.1, on the reverse strand, counting down.
AAATAAAAATTTGGAGAAAAAAACTGAATGAAACTATACTTTGAAAAAAAAATCTGCCTTTTATTGTAGATATTTATTTATCATGCAACAATTTGTGAGCTCCTGGGTTCCAGATTTTATGTTGTCGGGATCTTTGATGCCTTCATAATATTGAATATTCTGTTCAACATAAATATATTTTTTCCTTGAATTCAATCATGAAGTGTATGAATTTTGGTAACAGTAGAATGTTATTATAAATGAGTTCTTCATGAGCAAAACATCACTTTATGTACTGTAAAGTTTATGTCAGAGTTTCATATTATCAGAAAAATTCAAAATTAATTTCTGGTTTTTAATTTCCCACTCTTTTGAGCGGATTACAGCATATCCTCCTTTAACTTCTATAAGTCCTCCTTATTAGAAAAGGAAACAAAGAAGATCCCAATTATTTACTGTTATTTCCACCTGACTACATGGACGTTTCATTGCCTTCATCTTACATAGACAAATGATCTTATCAGTCTGATAATTCACAAGAAATCAAAAGTTCCAAAATAATGCATAGGATTAGGATCATATATTTCTGTATTGGGGTCTTAGCAAAATATTTCTTTGTAAGTTAGATTTTCCTGAAAATTTACTGGAAAATTCCACAGCAGCAGACATTAACTGTATCATGAACTTGAATTAATTTGAGGTCTGAGATTAATCATGTTCTTATGAGTTTCCCTCATACAAATTGGGATATTAGATTTTTCATAGCATGCACTTAAAAATTATCAAATAAAAATGTATAACTCTTTCATGTTTTTAATAATAAGAAGAGAAAATATATAAGCACTGCTACCATTTATTAAAGCTCTTGTATTTATTAAATTGTGTTATAGTGTGTTACAGGTATTTGATCTTCTCTTCATTTAATTTCTGCAAGAACACTGAGTTATAGGAGGCATTAACTTTATTTTATAACTAATTATGTTGAGACTCAGAGTGTCAGGCACAATGCTAATTAATCTGTGGTAGACCATAGTTTTTGAGTTTTTTTCATTTTGCATCCCAATAATTTCACAGAGGAGACAATATTTATTTTCTCATGAATTATGAAAGATCCTGAGAAACAGCACTCATTTTTTTCCCTAGAGGATTCACCAAACTTCAAACTATATCATTGAACATAGTCAACATTTTACAATGTGAGTGGCTTATGTAGGATCAGAGGTATAATACAAAGTACCATTAAATACCATTGTCTGTAAATCTTACCCTGTTGTCTCCCCTTTCCCCCACTAAAGGAGAATTAATTTTCCATCTCTCCAGTTTACTGTGAGATTCTTTTACACATCTATTTATTTTTATTTTTTTAAATATTTTTATTTATTTCTAGGAGAGAGAAAGAGAGACAGCGTGAGCAGGGGAGGGTCAGAGAGAGAGGAAGTCACAGACTGAAACAGGCTCCAGGCTCTGAGCTGGCAGTCAGCACAGAGCCCGACGCGGGGCTCTAACCCACGAACCGCAAGATCGTGACCCAAGCGAAAGTTGGACGCTTAACCGACTAAGCCACCCAGGCGCCCCTTACACATCTGTTTATAAGACTTAACTGACCATGTTCTAATTATTTACATATGTTTATACTTCATTCTATATTATAGATATTTTGGGGAAAATACTATAATTTTATAGATGTTGTCCAGATTAGCACTTTGCACAAATTTTTCGGGCAAGACTAGGATAGGGCATCCTTACCCCTTGGTTTAGTGTTCCATCATCTTTTAAGAAAACCATGCCTGACTTTACATTAGACCTTCTTCACTGCTCTACAAGGACAGAGAATGACTTACTTGTTTGATGAGTTTGAGAGAAAAAACTTACAATGCTCAATTCAGTTTCATCACTTGTCTACTGTTACACTTCTCTTGCCTATAGGTAATACACATTAAATGTAAATGTAACTGTAGATTACAGAAGTTTAGTGTAATGTTGAGTGACTATTTTGGTATAAGAATACCAGCTTTGTGGGTTGTTAGAATGTTGTATGTTACACTTGATACTAAATTATATAAGTACATTTCTTACCTAAGCATACATGGATGTGAAAAAAAAAATGGAACTCTAAGTAAAAATTAGTTTTCAATTTTCAGTGCCAGCATGAAACAGATCAAATTCAATAGCAAAGATTTTCTGTTGGACTATATTTCTCATTCAAGTGTGCAAAATGGAGTCTGTGAATTATATATTTTCTAAATTTGCTGTGTTTTCAGCCAATATTTTATTATTTTTAATGATTTTGTTTGAGTTTTTAAAATTATTTTGAGAAACAGAAAGAGCCAGAGCAGAGGAGGGGAAAAGAGAGGGAGAGAGAGAATCCCAAGTAGGCTCCATAGTGTCAGCAGGGAGCCTGACATAGGGCTGGAACTCACCAACATGTTATCATGACCTGAGCCAAAATCAAGACGTTTAACTGAGTCACCCAGGAGCCCCTTAGCCAATATTTTATTGATCTAACTTACATATCCCCTTTAGTCCTATCACACATGAGAGATTAACTTAAGTTTTTAAGTTCTGAAATAAGCATAACAAAGGAAATGACCCCATGAATCTGTTTTAGAAACCCCATCTATCTCAGTGATTAGTCTACTTCCTTCTGGTTGAGGCAAAGCAGAATAAGAAATTTAAGAGAAGGAAATTTCAGTTGGTTATGTCATGGGCAAATAATGCATAAAATAATTACTTTTGACATCAATTCCCTTGGTCTTTATTTTGGAATTTAACTTTCAAAGAAATTTTTATTATTTCTTAAGAACTTCTTAATGGGAGACAGTGCTGTTAAAATTCGGTGTATTTGAGGGGCGCCTGGGTGGCTCAGATGATTAAGTGTCCAACTTTGACTCAGGTCATGATCTCATGGTTCATAATGTTGAGCCCTGCATTGGGCTTTGTGCTGACAGCTCAACAGCTTGGAGCCTGCAGCCTGCTTCAGATTCTGTGTCTCCCTCTCTCTGCACCTCCCCTGCTCACTCTCTGTCTCTTTCTCTCTCTCTCAAAAATAATTAAACATTAAAAAAAAACCTTGGTGTATTCTAATGCCATTAAATCTCATCAACATCCCTATGATGAATTATATTTTACATATATCCTTGAACCAAACTTGGGACAAGAAATGAAACAGATGAGTGTAAAAAACTTTTGAGTTAATTTATAACTCTCTTTACTGATAGTGGTAAAATTCATATTGTCAATAGCAGTGCCAGAAGTAGTTGCAGAAGAGAAGAAGAGGGCTTTAATTTTCTTAGTTTTCCTATAACTGAAGGTCAAGTCTATTTAATTCAGGTGGAAATGTTGCTAAAAAAATCCATCCACTTAATTAGGATTTTCCTTAAATATTACTTTTCATAAATAATAAAGCGGATATCTTGTTTCTGTCAGACTTCTTTCTCTTTCTCAGAAATTAGATGGGTAAATGGGAGCCACTGTGGTTTTGTCTTTGTGAGAGGCATGGACATTTGCTCCCTCCTAACTCTAAGGAAGTCATTGAATCACAAATTAAACATGTCAACATAGACTGGAAATTTCCAGATAAAATGTATTTAGTGAGAATATCATGAAAAAAACTTGAAGTGGCATTTATAGTTTTGATATTTGGAGTTTGGAAACAGTTGGCTTTTCTAACCCTGCAAATCTCCAAATTACTGGACCCCTAGTCAATTTTGACTGCAGGTCGTAACCAGAGAATGCCCCTATTAGCACAGCTGTATTCCAACTTATCTCTCATCTCAAATTTATTAAATTCCTTCCTAAGGTTTTTCTTTTATCTCTGTCTCTTTTGTGATAAACATATGTTCTGAATTTTCCTAATTTCTTTTACTAGGTCTTCAGGTTTTCCAAGCATATGATCTGCCTTCCAAGCTATTGCAGATAAGAAATTTATCACGTTGGCTATAGCATAACAGAGGTCATCAGACTTCCAACTTCTATATGTATATCGCATTGTAAGAAGTCCAATTTGTAAGACAGAGATTTTACCTCCAGTATTAGTACCTCCAATATTAGGTTTATTGTTACATGAGGCAACACAATTGTAACAAAGAGAACTTGAGTATGACTAAAATAAAATAGTAATTTTTCTCTTGCATAAAACCCAGAGGACTAGGGTATCTGGGTGGTTTGGTTGGTTAAGTGTCCCCAACTTGATTTTCACTCAGATCATGATTTCACAGTGGTAGAATCAAGCCTATAGTGAAGCTCTGTACTGGGCTTGGAGCTTGGTTAAGATTGTTTCTCTCTCTCCCTCTACCCATAACATGCTTGAGCACACATTCCCTCTAAAAACAAAAACAAAAACAAAATTCCAGATGACATAAATTCAGAGATGGCTCTACCATCTTTAGCATGTAGTACTCATCAGTGTGCTTTATGTTTAAGCTCTAGGATAGTTCACAGTACATAGCAAAGGAGGGAAGAAGAAACATATCCAGTAGTTTTCTTCTAGAGATTGTGAAGTGTCTTGGTGTAATTTCCAATCATAAGCCTTTAGCCAGGGCTTGGTCATATGGCCAACACTAGCTATGAGCAATACTTAGGCATGCTATTTACAGGTAGGCTGCAATCTTCCCAGAGAAAACTTGGGAAAAGCCAGGTAAAATAGATATTGATTGGACAAATGGCTGTCTCTTCATATGCTGGAATGCATTTATTTTGAGTATTTCTTTACAGTTCCTTCTTTACAAAGATGATTTTATTAGCATCTTAAAATCATAAAAAAGAATGTAAATATGAATTAGAACTATTTTTTATAAATAGTAATTTAGGGAAAACCACTTGGAGTTGATAACTTCAAGTATTTCTTAGAGCCTGATGAAAATGTTAGCCTTCCCATAATTAACACAAGTTCATAGTACATAGTCTAATGGTTAAAAATCTCCTAACAAATGTATTTAGAAACTTTCCCCTAGTCAAGATTCTGGACTCTTTTTAAAAAATGTCTATCCATCCATCTATCTATCTATTTGTTTTTGATAGAGAGAGAGTGGGGGAGGGCAGACAGAGAGGGGGAGAGAGAATCACAAGCAGGTCCTGTATGGCTCCTGATTCAGGGCTCAATCTCACAACTGTGAGATCATGACCTGAACCAAAATTGAGATATTTAACCAACTGAGCCACCTAGGCACTCCAAGATTCTGGCCTCTTTATGGAACTTAAATACTTTGATTTCCTGGACAAAGAGTCATACATCTTTTATTTATCTCAATATCTTAGTTGACAGATATTGCAACCACTTTTATTATCAGTATACCTTTCTAATAGACTTTTTGAAGGTAGCTAGCTTATGACTTTAAGGTATACCTTCTCACAATTTCTCATGTGACACAGCTTACCTGGGTCCTCTGCTTCAAGAGTCTCTCAGAAGGCTATGATCAAGATGTCAGCCAAGGTGTCAGTTATCTCAAGGCTTGTACAAAGAAAGATTCACCTCCCAGTTGACTCACATGGTTGTTGGTAGAATTCAATTCCTTGTGAGTTATTAAAATAAAGTTTTCAGTTCCTGTCTGAGTGAAAGCTACAGGCCTCTTAGTTTTTTGCCCATGACAGTTTCTCCAATATGACAATCTGCTTCATCAAAGCATTCAAACCAAAACGGTAGTAAGAACAGTCTACAAGCATGATGGAAATCAATGACTTCTTTAACCTAATCACAGGAGTGACATCCTATCACTTTTGCTGTTTTCTACTTAAAAGTGCATCCCTAGGTCCAACTCACACTAAGGTGGAAAAAATTACACAGATGGTGTGAATATTAGAAGGCAGGATTATTGTGGTCCATCTTAGAAACCAGTTCACCATACAAACTGTTCCTAAACCATGTGAACTGAAGAACTATGGCCCAGTGCATCAAAGCCTTTGCTATAGTTAACTGCAAAATCTTTAAAATGTCTTAATATAGTAGATTCATAGGAAGTTATGTCATTCCACATGAATATGTGAGTGAAAAATATACGCATAATGCATATTAAAGAAGCCTTTTTATTCATTCATACTTTCCCTCCTCCAGAAACAAACAAACAGGATAAAGAAAGTAATTATTCACTATATATTTTCAATAGGAGACACTGAAAATCCAAGGTTTGCCTATGGTTTTAAAGTTGAGTGGTTAACCAAACAACATAGACAAGAGCACTCAAATAGCCAAACTAAAAATAATAAAGCAATTTTTCAATATCATTACTTGATTATAACCAAATTGATCATGACTAGCAAAAACACTAATCAAGCCATGTAAAACAAATTATACTCCTGAAAGATTTACAAATGACTCAAGTTTAACCTAGCTTTTCTGAATTCAAGTCCTCATTAAAATATCTTTATCCCACTGGATTTAAGTACAAGGGTATCAGGACAGTACCTGATTCCTTTCTCCTAGAAAGCGTAGAGGGTGAATGGAGGATGGGAGGTATAATTTATTAATTTTAAAAATGTAGGCAAATTAAAGTTCTGATTCTTTCCTTTTGGTAATAAATTGGTTTTTATAATAATTTTAAATTGTTTTAACAAGTGATCTATTGTTCTTTGCACCTTTCTTAAAATTTGTACTTTTAAAGAGAAAAAGTAGGAAACACTTACCCAAATATATTTAGGTTATTGCTTGAGAGATTATAAATCATGTTAATAAAATATATTCTATATTATAAATTATATCTGTTTGTAAGTGTGCATATATTTATATATACATATGAATATATATGTATATACATATATCTCTACATTTACAAGGATAGATTTTTTTTTTAATTTTTTATACTTTATTTCTGAGAGAGAGAGACAGCATGAGCAGGGGAGGGTCAGAGAGAGAGGGAGATACGGAATCTGAAGGAGGCTCCGGGCTCTAAGCTAGCTGTCAACACAGAGCCCAACATGGGGCTTGGGCCCACAAATCGTGTGATCATGACCTGAGCCAAAATAAGATGCTTAACCGACTGAGCCACCCAGGTGCCCATATAAGGATAGATTCACAGGATGATATGTGGAAAAGTTAAACTCAATTACAATAAATATATTTATATTTGAATTCCATATCTTTGCATTTTTCAAGTATAGATTTTCATGCTCAGGTAAACACAGTGTTAATTTTTAAACAATAAAAAAATCAAATTCAAATCGGATTTCTTATATGGTCTTTTTATTAATGAATAAGAGCCAAATACAAAAAATACCTACATTCTTGCCTCCAGATGAGAATTTACCACATGTATACAGTGTTTAAACATTTGATGATTTATAATAGATAAGAAAATAATTAAATTAGGGATTAAAACTGGGTATTAAATAAAATTTTAGATGCTTCTTTCAATTTGGATTTAACTAAAACTAACACTTTATGTGTGATGTGTATTTCTTATTTGTCATAATTGTAATATTGACTCAATTCTGACTCCTAGTCCATATTTAAATTTGAGAATATTAAACTTGGAAAAAATTAAGAAACCCAAAGAGTGCAAAAAATATTCTACTATATTTAATTGAGTATTGAAAAAAGGCTTATTACTATCACAAAACTGAAGTTACTTTTTAATGCTATTCTTATTTTATGAAAATATTTTATTTAATGACCTTAAATTAATTATATGACTTTTTGTATTTATTTGAATAATCACATTTTTCTTTTCTTTATTATGGTACATTAAATCACATTAACAGAGTTAATTTTATAGAACCAAACTGTTGTGGAAATCTGTTCTGGATCACTGGCGGAAGAACCAAGCAGCACTGGGAGATCTTGGAAGGGAGGAGGTTTATTTTACACCGGTGGGCTCAGAGGAGATCATTCTCTAGAGGTCTGAGCCCAGAACGTCAGCAGAGGGAGTAATTTATAGCCTGTTACTTCCTCATTCCTCATTAATGCGTGAGACAAGCAGTGTGGGAAGAAGAACCCAGAAGTGGGAACCTTTGATCAGGGACAGGTATTTCCTTATCAGTCCTGCTGGCCATCTTATAACAGATTTTTCCTATTAAAACAAATACCACATACATGATCTTGGAGTATAACTAAAATAAAATATTTCTAGATTTAGGAGTCTTATATTTTATTAAATATTTGAAAAGCTCCAATAGGACTATTCCTCAGTCTCTTCCTACCACAGAGGGTGTGTATAAAACAACCACAAGTTGTTAACATTTGAGAATTGAAGATATTCAAGGAAAGAGGGGTTATCAGAAACCAAAGAGGATCACCCTTTTATAAATAACATAGCCAATGAAGAATACTCCAGGGAGGAATGCAGGGGTGAAATATCTTGGTTTTACTCTGATCCCTTCCTTCAATCCCATTCTGGGGCTAAGTGTTGGTTGAAATCAACCGCAAACTAAAAGACAAGGAACCAGATGACATATTCCATACAGAACATTCTCTAAGTCACAGAGGATGAAGCTGGAAGAGTAAGTAGGAGATGTTTGACAGAACACTTATAGAAATAATTGGAAGATTTGCCACCTGCCATCTTATTGGAAATGTATAGATAAGAATGTAAGTTTCTGAAAAATAGTAATATTGATGAGGCAGCATAATGTAAAAACTCCCTTGGGCCAAAAGGTGAGGGGCGCTTGCAAATGAGGAAATACCAACCATTGTTTGATCTCATACTCTATTTGGGTAAAAGGTCAGGGGTTGAGCAACCTAGCTCCTCCTGGCTCCAGCAAGCCCCTGAGATGTAAATCCTTAATGAACATTGTGATTAGAACGGTCAAACATGTTCTTCAAGCAACTGTTAAGCAACCCCCACCTCTAACCTCTAAAATTCTCTCTTCTGTACACCGGCTTTGCCCCTGTCTATATATAAACCCTGAGCTATGGCTCGGTACGGCTCTCTTCCGAGGACTTTTCGGGTGCTCAGAAGGGACCATCCGGCCGGACTAAAATAAACCTGAATAACGAACTCCTTTTGTGTTTTGTGGGTTTTGTCCTCAGTGATTCTCCTTTGGAAAGGGAAGTCTAACAATAAGACAAACTCAAGGCAAAGCACAAGCTAGTGAATCCCCCCACCTCTAAGTGAGATATATGTGATATTCCTCAGGCATTCCGCACTGCGTAAGAACAAAGAAAGGGACAGAAAACAAATGGTTAAACTGACAGGAGTCTCCTTCAGTTTATAGATAACTTAGTAAACTGCAAGAAAAAGGCAATCTTATTTGTAGCCTAATTTCCAGAGAGGTATAGACTCTGTTTCCTGGAGCCCTAATATCACCCCCAGCAGGAAGTAAGGGGGTTTATGTGCTTGTCATGGTGATGTGGGAAACAAAGGCAAATGAAAAGTTAAATTCCCTTACTGTCTGCAGTCTATTGACAAGTCCTTGAAACAGGCAGTGACCTCCCTCTAGAAGCTGAGCTGCCTCCATGATGACACTTTGCTAGGGGCAAAAGGGAATCTTGGCTTAACATTATCCTCACCCCCCCAGGATCCTGTGTCTCCTTAAACACATAAAAATTGCTTTGCAAACCTCCTTTATCTTTAACCCCCAAGTATATATTGGCAATTAGACTCCAAGCGTATGTCCCCTGATATACATCTGAAGGGTCTTGACTGAGGTTTTACTAAACAGTAATAAATGAAGTTTTCCTAACAACAGCTAGCCACTCAAGGTCCTGGTATAAAAAAAACCAGTTAGCCCCTCAAGGTCCTTGAGCCTAAAGGTGAGGGGCTTGCAAATGAGGACATACCAACCATTGTTTGATCTCAAACTGTATTCGGATAAAAGGTCAGAGGTTGAGCAACCTAGCTCCTCCTGGCTCCAGCAAGCCCCTGAGATGTAAATCCTTAATGAACATTGTGATTAGAACAGTCAAACATGTTCTTCAAGCAACTGTTAGGCAAACCTCACCACTAACAACAAAATTCTCGCTTCTTTACACTAGCTTCACCCCTCTGCCTATATAAACCCTGAGCTGTGGCTCGCTGGGGCACTCTTCTGAGGACAGTTCGGGTGTTCAGGAGGGGCCGTCTGGCCGGACTAAAATAAACCTGAATAACCAACTCCTTTTACATTTTGTGGGCTTTGTTCTCAGTGATTCTTCTTTGGAAAGGGAGGTCTAACACTGGAACCTTGCTTCTAAAATTCCTTAGAGACTTATGCTGTCCTTAACCCCCTTCCAACCTGAAGGTATGTAATCAGTCACTCTTCCCAACCCGGTGCAGCTCTTTCTGCCATGGGTCCTGTCCCCACACTTTAATAAAATTACCTTTTGCACCAAAGACATCTTTAAGAATTCTTTCTTGGCCGTCAGCTCTGAACCCTACCACCACCCCCAAATTCCATCGATATCAGGCAAGAATTGCACCAGATGAAGTTAATCCAGTAAGGAAGGCTATTACAATAGATGAGGGAAATCAGAATGCAGTCTGAACTGAATTCCAATGAAACAGTGAGCAGGAGATATTTTTTAAGGGCTAGAGTGGGTGGGATCAGAGGTTATCTATGTTTGTTAATTGGCCTTATCCAAAAAGAAGAGTAAGCTTTCTCCAGTCTTCATGACAGGGTGATGGAGAGGTCTGGGGACCTAGAGCCAGGAGGGGGCCCATCTAATGTTAAGTTAAGCTGAAAGAAAGTCAATGGTTTCCATTTCTTCAATGGTTACTTTTATTTATTTTCAGGGAATTTGCAATTCGGCCCTATTTTTTACTTTCTGTACTCAACCAGGTAGGAATAATTCACCAGGGGCATTTCTGATTTTTTCTGAGCAGGCTCAGTCTTCCGCCTGTGCACAATCTTCCAGACTGCCAGAGATAAATGGGATTTCAGCAAGGCCTCTGGCTTCTCTTCTGCTGGATCTCCCTGTTAAAGTTCTGGCTGGTCTGCCTTTGTGATGTTTGCCCCAACCAGTAGTACTACCTCAAGCTAGCTTGTATTAGCCTTCTCTAATTATTTGCCACTGAGATCTCTATTGTTTTTGACAGTGCCCTGGGCATGGATTTTTCCACACTCCACTCCAAATAAAATGAGCCCATCTGGCAGTGCAGCAGGGCTGCTGGTGTTTAAGGCCTGCCCTGTATGTTGGGGGAATGGAAACAGTCCCTAGCTAAAATGCCATCTACTCCTAATCTTACCAAGATTTAGTGGGTTCTCTTGACTAAATAATGCTTCTCCATTTGTTAAATCTTCAAGTTGTTATTCTGACAACTTTATTCAGTCCTGTTGATGAGGGAGCATTAGGCAAGCTGAAGACAAAGCAGATGCTAACAACACCCTTCCCCTTCCCCCCCCCCCCGCCCCCCAGGTGGAATACTTGTGATATTCCTCAGGCACTCCTTGTTGCCCAAGGGCAAAGGAAAAGGAAAGAAAATCAGTGGTTAACTGATGAAGGTCCAGTCATGCAGGATACGAGTCTCCATCAGTTCACAAATATCTTAGTAAATTACAAGAAAAAGGTAATCTTATCAATAGCCTAATTTTAATGGCAATGATAATGCTTGCTAGAGGGAAAAACAACCTCAGTTTGACAATAGCTAGGCCTCCAGTAATCTGTGAGTCTTTGTTAGCATAAGGAAATCCCTTTTTTAAAATTTTAAAAAATGTTTTATTTATTATTGAGACAGAGAGAAACAGAGCATGAACAGGGGAGGGTGGAAATCCCTTTAAGAAACTTATCTTCCCCAACTCCATAGTATATAACCAGTCACTCTTCACAACCCTAGTGCAGCTTTTTCTGCCGGCTGGTCCTGTCTCTGTGCTTTAATAAAATCACCTTTTTGCACCAAAATGTCTTCAAGAATTCTTTCTTGGCCATGGATTCTGAACCGCCAGCTCTCCAAAACTTCATCACTATCACTGCTTTGGGGAAATAGGCTTATGATTAACCAAGCTCCTCATTCCCCCATCTTGAAAGTCTTACCCCTCCACGCTCTACACTTTTTTATTCAGAACTTTCTTACCCTTAGATATATAGGATGTTCCCCATCTGTGAGGCAGAAAGACCATTCCCCGAGGTGTTTAAGTAAAAGATATTTTATTTTCTCCCCTTTTTGCATCAAATATCTAATAATAAATTGTCACTAATCTTATTGCTAAACATTCTTAAATTAGGATTATAATATTGTGGTTTATAATCTAGCACAGAGCTACTAAAACTCTTGGAATTTTCCAAGTGATGAAAGCTATAAAGATGTCTTTTGTTATGTTAATGGTTTACTTTTGTGTTAGTAAGCCCTCTGAGTTTGGAGGCTCATTGACTAGGAATAGAGGTTTGGAATTTTCAGTAGCATCCTCTGACCCCAGGGAAAGGGAGAGGGGGCAGACTGAATCAATCATCAATGGCCAAAGATTTAATCAATTGAGTCCATGTCCTACTGCCACACATTAGAACAGGTCTTCCTGCTTGACCACCTTAAAACCAATGTTCCGCTATGCTACCAATGTAGAACCTGACTGAAATACAAATCTGACCATGACGCACACACCTACTTGCTTAAATACTTGACAAAAATGCTAACATTTCTCCAAAATTATAATCTTCTGCCTTATCTAAACCCATGCTACCCCTGTGTCTCATCTTTACTACCTCCCACTTGTACTTTATATTTTAGTAACATGGATATTCATGTTCCTTGGTATATAGCATATTATATATGTGAATATTACACCATATTTCACATCTCAGCAAACTGGAATGCTTAAATTACAATGTATGCATTACTTTTTTCCTAATATCTGTTTAATTACCATTTACGTATCCTTCAAGAGTTGATACAAGTACACATTCTCAGAACCCTCAGCCTTGAGGGTGGGTTGGTTAGCTCTTTAGCCTCTCTAATACCTCCTTGTGCAAGCCTGTAATATTTTGCCATCATCTTGAAACTCTATCTCTTTCTGAGACTTCCACTTAGATGTTTGTTACTCAAAGGTACACAAACTTTCTTATTCGCAGTACTTAGCATAGTGCCTGGCAAAGGGAATGAGTTTTATAAATATTTGTGAACAAAATCCAACTGATTCTGGCTGACAAAAATGCAAATTATAGCTTATTTTTCTTTATGTAAATTTGCATATATTCTTTTACATCAATCCAAGTTTTTCACATCAGTTCAATGAACATAAGCCCAATGACTATGAACTTCGTTTGTAAAATGGCAAGGATGGACAGATGTACAGCTCCATGAGCCCAATTATCTTTTGCCTCTGAGGGGAAAGCAAGCTGTCAAAAAGGGGCATTTGATCCCCCTCTGTTGTTTGCACTGGGTTAGAGAAAATAACTAATTTCTTCATATGCAAGATCAAAACTGCACTATGTCACTGTGTCACCATTTCACTGTACTCATGTGCTTCTCTTGGCTTTTATCATTTCCCCCAAAATTCATTGCCTGGAGGCACTAAGATAATGCACAGATGGTGCCTACTATATGTACTGCAGCCTGACCTATGTTCCTTTTGAGGATTATTGCTATGGTCACTTTGAAGAGAATCGATGACATTCTTATGAAGACAGAGCTACCGTTTTTAAAAGAAGTACTTAGAATGAAAAATATAACACTTGATTGTATTGTATTACTGTTTCATTATATTAACAATTAATTAAAACTAATAAGTTGTGGGAAAACAATATCAAATATATTAGTGACATCATAGTGATATAACCTGTCAGTTTCTGAATCACTTTGTATTAATGATAAAAGAAGAAAAGAGCACCACTGCAAGATATACTTTATGTCACTTAGATTTGGTGTCGTGTTTCGGACTCCTTAAAGATTAAGAGCCTGGATGAATGTAACAGAATGCATTATGCCAGTGTCCAGCTCTGGCCACATTCAAGGGCCCCTGAAGGATGGACGGTGTCAGCAAGGGAGAGAGTGAGAGAGCCCCAAGATTCTTCTTGGTCACCAGGCAGGCATCTCTGTCCTGTCAGTTTGGGTATCTTTATTTATAGGTCAAATGTTAACATGGAATCAGAAAATGGAATTTTTATAATGGATAGTTCTGTGATATGATGTTTTGGAAAATGTACAGAAACAGGTTTTACAGAAGTCTTCTTGCAGAACTGCCCCAAGTATAGTGAGGTTGAGTAACTAAGAAAATAACAGGGTGCTCTTAGTGGAAAACATACACATTTTAATAACGCTAAGATTAAGTCATAGGTTTGTAGATACTCTTATCCATCCTCATCACAGCTGCCAGGGTAAGGGAAAGTGTTTGTGGAATGTAGGCCATAGGGAAGGGACTGCTATACATCACCAGTTAGCAAAGGTGTATGTAGTAACTTATGTTCTGCTCTTATCTGTTCCTTCTCTCTAAGTTAGGCTCTTTTTCTCCAGGCAAGACTTGATTTTTCCAGTTATGTTCTTTATGGCACCAGAGAGCCAAACTGTACCTTTAAAGAGTTTAGCTCATTTCCAATACATATAATAACCTCTTCGAGTGTATTTACCCTTGTGTCTAGTTTTATGATTTCTTGAATAGCTAGGGCATGAGATACATTTTTGGTTAGTTGATTTACATGTTGAGCTGTAAGAACCTCTTAGACTAATGCAACGGTAGAAACAGAATTGTACACGTAAAAGTCAATCTTTTATGAGTAAGAGTCTTTAGCCTGTTTATAGCTCAAGGGAAGTATCGAGGAAAACAGGACCTGCCAGAGACACGATGTCTGTTCCCATAATCAAAAAAAGAAGTTCTCACAATAAGTTCCTTCACAAGGTGCAATCATCATACCAGGGCCAGAATAAGGGGCAAGTCACTCCCAATACCGATCAACAAGGTACCTTGGGGGTCGGTGCTCAAGCAGAAATAATGGAGTGGGGATGGATATCAGTCGTCATTTGATTGGCAAGAGACCTTGCAAACTTGCTTTTATCTCACCAGGAGCTTTCTCGACTAGTGGGCTCAGAATGGCTCCCAACAGGATTAAAATAATCAATTAATAAATATCTTTAAGATTAGAAAATTAGATAAACTAATTCCACACAGAGAACTTCACTGATAACATGTCTCTTCACTAAATTTGTCATTAAGAATATTTAGTGCAGGGGCACATAGGTGGCTCAGTCTGTTAGGCATCTACTCTTGATTTTGGCTCAGGTCATGATCTCATGGTAGTGAGACCCAGCCCTGCATTGGGCTCCAAGCTGAGTGTGGAGCCTGCTTGGGATTCTTTCTCTCCCTTTCTCTGTGCCCCTTCCCCAATCCTGCTCTTGCACTTTCCTTCAAAATAAATAAACGAACAATTTTTTAAAAAGAACATTTAGGGAGTGCCTGGGTGGCTCAGTAGGTTGAGCATCTGACTTCAGCTCAGCTCATGATCTCACGGTTCAGTTCATGATCTCAAATTTGTGGGCCTGAGCCCCTCGTTGGGCTTTGTGCTCATAGCCCAGAGCCTGGAGCCTGATTCAGATTCTGCATCTTTCTATTTCTCTTCTCCTCCCTGCTCATGCTCTATCTCTGTCTCTCAAAAATAAATAAACATTAAAAAAATTTTTTAATAAAAATAAAATAAGAAGAACATTTAGTTCATATCTTCCTGGATTTATTTAATCATTCAATAAATGATTGAGTACTTAAAAATGGAACAAAGGCACTGAAAATATGCTGATTTTTCAAAAATCAAAAATCTTCGTAAATTTGTATTCTAAGTGACAGAAAAAGAAATTCAATTTAACAATGTGAAAACATACCATTGAAGTCAAAATTATGGATATAACTGTAAAAATTTTATTAGATATCCCAGATAGTGCAGTAAGAAAAGAAAGTATAAATTAGGTAAAAATAAGAACAAATGCTCATTATTTGTAAATTGTATGTTTCTTTACAGAGAAAATCAATGGAACGAATACTCAATCAAAAAACACTTCTAGCTAACAAAAGAGTTCAGTGAATTTGACCTTGTATTAGCTCTGCATATGCAAAGCAATAGCTTTCTATCCACCAGAAAAATATATTTTTGTCTATAAAATAATCCAAACCATATGACAACAGAAGGTAAAGGATATGTGTGTGTGTGTGCACACGTATGCATGTGTATGTATTAATGGCTACTACTATCTATGCTAATATTAAAGTAAAATGTGTGCACACCTAAGAGGTGATATATTTTGAACAAGACAAAGCAATTCTTTCATTATGTGGTAGGAGAATAAATAATCATTGTGTGTTTGGTCATTTAGTCTGAAAAATCTCTGGAAGTATATCTACCAAAAACAAATATTTCTATAAAGTGGATATCAACATTTATTATTTTCAATGTGTTTCAAAGAACAATTGAAAGATGGTAATCCATTACAAATAGCTTTTCAATTTGTAGCATGACAACTTAGACTGTTTTTACATTATGATATTTTTTTCTGTTTTTTTTTCTACTAGCAGGTCTTATTTATTACACTAATCTATTTAACGTATATACATATACTTTTTTTTTTTTTTTTACAAATTTTATAAATGTGCACATTCTTAAGAATAGTCTTGGCAGTATTCACTAGCTCTTTGGATTTTACTATCATGATGTTCTTTCCTCTGATGTCCATCTGTTAGAGCAGAGTTCAGAATTATTGCTACCCTACCCACATACAGCGACAATACAATCTTTGAACAGCTTTCTTATATTGTTCTCTGTGTTTTATTACACTCCAAGGAATATGGATTAGAATGAAAATCTAAAAGTTTGTAGTAACATAAGATATCAATAAAAAGAAATCTTGTTGGGCATATTTCTTATAGGATACTTTTTTTTAAATTCTTTTTTAGATGCTCAGAAAATTGTCTATTTACAGAAGTGGTGATTTTAGAAGTTGAACTGCCATTGGAAAAAATGTTCCTGTCGAGGAAAGAGTGTAAGAGCTTGACATATTCATTTATTTCAAACTTGAAAACTATTTGTACTTGGTCAAGACTAAAAAAGATAAAATAATCCTGAACATGGCTTTCACATTTTAGAACTATTCACACAAAGTAACAATGAATAGTACAAACAAATAATGTTGTGCTGATCCACAACATTATGTTCAATAATTTAGCAGCATATACATATTTAAGAATCAAAATAAATTCTTTCTTCAGTACACTAAATTTTAGTTATTGTTAACATGTGCCTATCATTTTGTTAACAGCCACAGAGACATTAAAGTCTCTGCCCAGAGGGTATTTGTTTGTTTCTTTTTTTTTTTTTTTTTGAGGGAGAGAGAGAGAGAGAGAGGAAGAGAAGGTAAAGAAATGAACAAATAAAATGTGCAATTTAAAAATTATTACAGTAGTGCATGACAGGGAACTGTAACAGAGTATAAAAGATGATTCTTAGATCCTAGAGGGGTCTGAGAAGTGTACTCTAAGAAAGAGTGATTGAGTGAAGGGACTGTTTTATGAAAAGAGAGCACATGAAAAGGCAGTGCCACACTATTAATAAGAAAGAACTCTTAGGAATGTTTTTGATGTTCCTAAATATCACAAATTTCATGATTACATGTTTTTCAGATTGGTGTGCAATTTGTTGTTTCTCCTTCATCATACTATGCCCACTTTATTCCAAAATACATGATCCTACAATTAGTTGACTTTTGAATAATAGTTTATTATGAGAATGACTGGATCTTTTTTCTCTTGTTATTGAAAATAAACAATAAATATCTCATGACTTTCCTAAACCTGTAATATCACCAGTCTGCTATTGTAGTTTTGTTTTTGTTTTTGTTTTTATTTTTGGCATAATGTGTTCTATATGCTTTCACACTTTTTTTTTAATGTTTTATTTATTTCTGAGAGAGGAGAGACAGTGTGAACAGGGGAGGGTCAGAAAGAAAGGGAGATACAGAATCTGAAGCAGGCTACAGGCTCTGAGCTAACTGTCAGCACAGAGCCCAACATCTCACGAACCGTGAGATCATGACCTGAGCCGAAGTCAAATGCTTAACCAACTGAGCCACCCAAGCGCCCCATGCTTTCACACTTTAAACGCAAGGAGCCCATAGAGGATATACCTGTGGCAATACGGTACTAAAACAACTTAAACTCTGAAATTCTAAAGAGAAAAGATATTCTCATATGATGATATTGGGTTGAGAAGATAAAGAATTAAGGAAAATATTCCATATGTAAGTGAAATCATAAGGTATTTGTCTTTCTCCATCTGACTTATTTTACTTAGGATAAAACAACAACAACAAAAACAACAAAAAGAGAGAAACAGACTCCTAAAAATAGAGAATAAACCAGTGGTTTCAGAAAGAAATAGGCAAAATAGATTAACAGGATTAATAGGTACAAACTTCCATTATAAAACAAGTCATAAAAATGAAACATACAGCATAAGGAGTATAGTCAATAATATAATAACTTGGTATGGTGACAGATGGTAACTACTTATGGTGAGCAATTGATAATGTAAATACTGTTGAATTATGAGTCATTACCTTATATACCTGGAATATTTATGTTATATCAACTATACATCAGTTTAAAAATTTAAAAATACAAAAAGATAAAGGGAAAAGGTTGGCAACTTTAGAGAAAAGAAGTTTCTGTTTGAGTGAATATAAAATATTTTTTATTTGCTTCAGTAACTTAGAACATTATCTTGGTAAAGGACAGATCTGGGAAAGTGAACAAGAAAGCATGCCAAATAGAACACAGTACATTTATATATTTCAGAGACAACCAGCTTACTCAATGGAAAGCTGAGACATTTGAGACAATAAAGTGAAAATCTGACACAGAATTGTCAGTAAATTGGAGTAAAAAAAATAGATGAGAGGAATGGGAAAATTAGAGATATATTATGTGTTTTCAGTTTCCATTTGTGATAAATACATTTTCAACAGGGCATGTTGTTTTAGAATATGTTTATTCAGTTAAATAGATTTATAGTATTTTATATCAGAGATCAAGAAATGACATGGTTATTTTTCCAGTACATGAATTCTAGCTGGCACCACAGTTAGAAGGAGCCAGTGTAAGAGAAAAACATTTATCAGAATCCTTTTCTTTCTCTAGCCCATGTTAGCTGATCACCAGATTAAAGACCTACCACATTGTTGCAGCAGGCAAAGCCATAAGCAGTAATACCAAATTACTATTTTCCCTAAACTCCCGCATTTGGTCTCAAGGTAGGTCATTTCTTGATTTCTTGGTCTGGGTGTTGAACATGATGATGGAGGCAGCTCTGATGGCTGGTGATATGAAATACCTCATAGTTCATAAACTGAAGATTACTTGACAATTCTTTTCATTTACTTCTTTTTTTTAAAGTTTATTTATTTATTTTTGAGACAGAGAGAGAGTGAGCAGAGGAGGGGCAGAGAGACAGGGGGAGAGAGAATCCCAAGAAGGCTCCATGCTGTTAGTGCAGATCCCAACATGGGCCTTGATCTCATGAACTGTGAGGTCATGATCTGAGCTGTAAAGATTCAGACACTTAACTGACTGAACCACCTAGGTTCCCCTTCAATTGCTTCTTCAAAGGGAGAATACAGTGTTGAGTCTGAATATGACATGTGATTTTTAACGAGCAGGATGTTCAGACTGAAAGAACATATGAGACATGAAGAAAATCAGCTAACACACTAATGGACTTACTATAGGAGCCCAGCAAGATAGCGTGCTATACAATCCATATGCAAGATTAATAGTTCCTATTTATCAAAAATAATGAGATAGTATGTCTCATGGATAAATACTGTGTTCATAGACAGCAAAAACAATACCACACATTGCAGAAAGTTTACCAAGATATGTGTGAAATCTATATAAAGGAAGTGGTGACAGTTTATTTAAGAAAATTGCCGTGCTAATGAATGGAAAGACTCAATATCTTAATGATTTCAGTTCTCTAAATCTGATAATAGAAGTATAAAGAATAACCAGGATAATATTAATAGTAGAGTCCAAAAATAATAATATAGTATCACAAAAAGATTTGTACATATAGTACCTTAATACATAATGAAATTATTTTAAATTAGTGGATATAAGGTACATTTTAAAGACATTATGGATACTATGAAGAATAAATACCTATAAAGTATATATGCTTATCCATACCTATCTATCCACATATTTAGTGAAGAAATAAGAGAGAGAAACAAAACATTTTTGCCTTTCATTATTAAATTTTCATAGATAAGATTACAACATGTGCCTGGCTGGCTCAGAACATGAAACTCTTAAATCGGGATTGTGAGTTTGAGTCCCACGTTAGATGCAGAAATTACTTAAAAATAAAAGCTTTAAAAAAAAGATTATAACATGAAAAAAGAACAATATACTAGAAAATAATTGCCACATATATATCTACATGTATATGTAAATATGCATTATCGTTTATCTATCTCTCTATCATCTATCTTTCAAATATCTATCCATCTATACATATGCCATATCATGATTTAAATTACACTAAGATTTAAGAAAAGAAGAACCATCATTAAAGGTTGTTCAGGCTGTATTTTGTATAAGTGTGCTTACCAAGTGGCAAATGGGACTGAATGCCAGTCTACATTGTACTCACCAAACAGCATGAGGTTGTATCGACTTGCAGGAAGACTTTATTTTCTATCTTCAACAAAGGTGCTCAGTGGCTTAATGTGATCCTGATGAAGGCAAAGAATATAAACAGGTAATTCAGACAAAAATACAAAAAAAATGAACAACCTAAATGATTTAAAATATCTCATGTTGGTATGGTGAAAAAGAAACGAGTATCCTCTTTGCAATGTCAAAGTATGAATAAGTATAGAATTTTTGGAAGACATCTATCAAAATATAAAACATTTTTAAGTATTAAGTCAGTGATTCCACTTTTAAATACCTATTATACAGATGCAGAAATATACAAAGATTCATGAAGAAAGATTTTACTTACAGCCTGGTTTCTAAAATTAAAACAGTAAAACAATCAAGTTTTCATCAATGTAATATCACATAATCAATTATTTTAAATTAATTTCACACAATTGTATGCACATAAATTTGTAAATAAATGTAAATAAGTTTATTATGTAAGTAAACATCCATAAATATTTGTTATGGATACTAAGAAATCTCTACACATTTTTCTATGTAAAAACAAAAACAAGTTGTACCTAGTAATAAAGTTACCAAGCTACCAAATAAATAAAAACTGTGAAGTTTATGGAGGTAAATGTAGTGGTACATTTGGTTGCAATTTAAATAGGGAGTACATGGTAGACTTCATTGAGAAGTTGGAATTTGAGCAAATACTTGAAAAACAACAGGATTACCATAGATCTGTCCAATAAAAGTTTTTTCCACTTGTGGAAAGATTAAGTGCGCATGCAATGAAGCAAGCTGTGCAGAGGATGGGAAAAGAATGTGGCTAAAGCAGAGTAAGTAAAAGAAAGGAAGTTTAGTAAGAGATAAGATCAGAATGGAAATAAGAATAAGACTGTCTACAGCTTCCCAAGTTGTTATGAGTAGGATGACTGCATAATTTATTGTCCAAAACTAGATATTTGCTGAATGAAGGTGACCCAAAATAATGAAAAGTAAATAATGTGTGAAATATTTATGTATTGATAAATTGGTCTGATTATAAAATGGTTTATTTAAAAGTTAAGGGAATAAGTTATATCTTTAAATAACAGACACTTTTAAATTATAGGTACTTTATATCAATATGTAAATGTACATTATATGGGCAGCAACAACTGAAGAGTTTTGAGAAGAGGAATGTCATGATCTAATTAACTTTGACGGAAGTATCTGACTGGTGTATTGAGAATAGACAGTAAAACCAAGAGCAAAAACTAGGATCAGGTAGGAGGTCATGACAATTTTAGAGGAGAGAGAAGATGGGGGATAGCATCCATATTTAGACTGGCCATACTTTGGTAAAAAAAAAGAATTTTTAATCAAAATAAAGTAAAATGAATCAAATGTAATTAGTGGTATATAGACAGAGGTGGGATGAAAATTCTTAAAAGTCCAAAAATGGATATGCAAAACTATTAACAGACTTTGCCTCTGGAGAAAGGAATAAAACATCAACTCAATAATTAGAATCTAAGAGTTTTCATTTGGATTTTATATTGAGGTGTTTTTTTTCCTTTAAAGATTTAATTTTTTAGAGCAGTTTTAGATTCACAGCAAAATTGAGAGGAAGGTAAAAAGATTTCTCATATGTCCCCTGTCCCCATACATGTGTAGTCTTGAAACTAAGTTGACACATCACGATCCCCCAAAGTCCATAGATTACCTTGAGGTTTACTATTTGTATTCTAATTTCTTTGTTTTGGATAAATGTATCAGGACATGTATCCATCATTATAATATCATACAGAGTATTTTCACCTCCCTAAAAATCCTCTATACTCCCCTATTTGTGCCCTTACCCCCAACTTCTGACAAACACTGATCTTTTTCCTGTTCCGTGTTTTTGCCTTTTCCGGAATGTTATATAGTTGGAATCATACAGCGTACAGTCTTTTTAGAATGCTTCTTTAACTTAGTAATACACATTTAAGTTTCCTTTATTTCCTTTCATGGTTGGATAGCTCAATTCTTTTTAGAGGAGAATAATATCTCATTGTCTGGGCATACCACAATTTATCTAAACACCTACTGAAGGATATCCTGATTGTGTCCAAGTGTTAGCAATTATAAATAAACATGTTATCAACATACATATGCAGATTCCTCTGTGGACATAAGTTTTCAGCTCCTTTGAGTAAATTCACAGAGCACAATAGCTGGATAGTATGTAAGAGTATATTTAGTTTTGTAAGAAACTCCCAAAGCGTCTTCCAAGTGGCTGTACCATTTTGGATTTCCAGCAGCACTACATGACAGTTCCTGCTGCTCCACATCCTTGTCAGCATTTGGTGGTGTGAGTGTTCTTCATTTTGGCCGTTCTAATAGTTATATAATGGTATCTTATTATTGTCTTAATCTGCATTTTACTGAAGACCTATGAAGTGGAGTATCTTTTAATATGCTTATTTGCCATCTATATATGTTCTCTGGTAAGTTATCTCAGGATCTTTGGACAATTTTTTAATTGAACTCTTTGTTTTCTTATTATTGACTTTTAAAAATTCTTTATATATTTTGGATAACAGTCTTTTATCAGATGTGTCTTTCACAAATATGTTCTTCCAGTTACTGGCTTATCTTCTTATCCTCTTGATATTGTTTTCTGAAGAGCACCAGTTTTTTAAATTTTTAATGAAGTTAAGTTTATCAATTATTTTAACATGGATCCTGTCTTTGGTGTTAAATCTAAAAAGTCATCTCTAAACTGAAGGTCATATAGGTTTTTTTCCTGTAATCTTCTGGAAGTTTTATAGTTTTGTGTTTTGTACTTAGTTCTACAATCCATTTTTGTGAAGAGTGTAAGTTCTATTGTTAGATTCCTTTCCTTCCTTCCTTCCTTCCTTCCTTCCTTCCTTCCTTCCTTCCTTTCCTTCTTTCTGTCTTCTTTCTTTCTTTCTTTCTTTCTTTCTTTCTTTCTTTCTTTCTTTCTTTCTTTCTTTCTTTCCTTTCTTTCTTTCTTCTCCTCCTCCTCCTCCTCCTCCTCCTCCTTCTTCTTCTTCTTCCTCTTCTTCTTCTTCTTCTTCTTGCATATGGATGTCAGGTTATTCCAGCACTGTTTGTTGAGGAGACAGTCTTTGTGTTCCTTTGCTCCTTTGTCAGAGATCAATTGATTTTATTTATGGGAGTCAATATTTTGTTCTGGACTCTATATTTTGTTCCACTAATCAATTTATCTACTGTCTCTAATCCTATGTTGTCTTGTTTGTTTGTTTGTTTGTTTGTTTTTTAACTAAGTCTTAAACAGAGAAGTATCAGTCCTCCAACTTTGTTTTTCTCCAACATTGTGTTGGTTACTCTAGGTCTTTTGCGTTTACATATAAACTTGATATCGGTTTGTCATTATCCACAAGATAATATACTAGATTAAATTTTGGAATGGATAGACTAGCTTTTGATTGGGATTACATTGAATCTATAGATCAATATGGGTATAACTGACATTTGATAATATAGAGTCTTCCTTTCCATGAATACAAAATATCTGTCCATTTCTTCCATTTTTCTTTGATTTTATCAGATCTTTGTAGCTTTCCCCATATGGTTCTTGTACAAATTTCATTAGATTTATACCTCAGTATTTCTTTTTCTTGCATGCTAATGTAAATGGTATTATTTTTTTTTTGCCAAATTCCATTCATTTATTATTGGTATGTAGGATAGTAATTGACCTTATATACTACTTTTGTATTTTATAACCTTGCTATGAGTGCTTATTAGTTCCAGGAGATTTTTTTGTTAATTCTTTTGAGTTTTCTATGTAGATAATCATGCCATTTATGAACAAGGACATTTTCTTTTTTTCTTTCTAATTTACATACTTTTTAATTCCTTTTCTTTTATTATTACATTAGTAAAGACTTCCAATTAAGTGTTAAAAGAAGTGCTGGAGAGGAAATCCTTTCATTGCATTTTATCTTAAAAAGCTTCAAGTTTCTCTATTAAGTATGATGTTAGCTATAGGTTCTTTGTAGATAGTCTTTATAAAGATGAGAATGTTCCTCTTTATTTCTAGTTTACTAATAGTTTTTATCATGAATGGATGCTATACTAAGTTTTATGCAGGAGAAACCAATATGTGAAATCAAGATAGAAGCCTGTAGTGATTATATTTGATCCCAACTATTTGTTTCCCCATCCATTGCTGTGTCTTTTATAAGAGGAATATACTTTCTCATCCTATTCTGGACTGGACCATCTGGATAATGAAATGTGAGTGGGAATTATATATGCCATAATCAAGCACAGGTTTTAAAGTGCATGATTTGGCTCCTTCTCTTGTTCTTTATGTTTTTGTCATGTCCTAGAAATGGAAACCACACCTTCAGCCTGGGTTGTGAATAAAAACACATGGTGAGGAAATCTGAAGCAATGTCTTATCCTACAAGAGAATCTATTGAGTTTGTTGCTATTGTTCATGAACCTATTGACAAAGAATTAGTAGCATATCCTAGATTTCTTAAATTGAGGTAAAAAATGAGGAATGGCAAGCAAAGATTATTGATGATTCTGAAGATCTATCTATATAAGGAAGTGTTAGAATCATCTCTCCTCTTATAGAAATAATCTGGCACTTAATTTGACAACGTAAGATTTATTCTGGTGGCATACAGAAAATCTAGGAACATGAAAATGTTCCTCTCAATTTTATAAAAAAAGAAATGGTTTTTACAGAGCACGAAAATACAATTAGTTTTGTTATGCCTTAGGAAATTTCATAGATCTATTTCTCAAATATGGAAGATTAAAAAGCAAATAAAGGATATGAAAATGTTAGCTCTTAGATTATTTTCAAAATGTACATATTTTGCCAAATTCAATTCATTTATAAAAGGTCATCTATCTTAGTACTTAAATAAATTGACTTTCTTTCTTTGCTTTTGTCTATTTTAGATGATAAAAATACCTAGCTATTAATTAGGGTATGTCAGCTACTATTATGGGAGAAAGACAAAGATTAATTTCCTTTACTTTAGAAAACAAATAGAAGACAGTATTTTTCTTACCAAAACTGCATAAATATCGAAATTATTTTATTGATTTGTTGATTTTTCCAGTTATCATTTTCAGAAAGCATTATTAAATGAATCTGCTATTGGAAACATAAAAAAAATTGTTCCAGAACTTAAATATCAGAAAAGCAGAGATCAATAGGAGAAGTGAATTCATTATAAAAATCAAACATGAATGTGAGATATAAGCTATAAAACAAATTAAATTCCCTAGAGCTGCCCATCAGCCAGCCATGACAGGTTTGAAGGTCATTGTTGCTGGCTATTTGGCTAAATTTCAACTCAATTTGAGCTTTGATCAGTGATTCCAAACTGACCCACACAGATGGGCAACCATGTGGTGCCCCAGTGCACATTAAACAGAAGATTCCTCTACTCTGAAAAGGAAGAGATCAGATGTTTAAAAATAAACTGTGTGAGGACAAAATGTAGAAGGCTTGAATGATGTGCCAAACAATTTTGAGACACTTTGCATATTGACTCTTCACTCCATGGTGCATTTTGCCTATAGGGAATCTAGATCCTATGTTAGTCATTTTCCCATGTGTGAAAGGAAGCAATCAAGAAATAAACATTTGGTTCAAATGATTTGCAGACATTTTAGCTTTATAGAATACAAGACATTCTAACTTTCCGATTTATTGGTTCTTTACAGTAAAATATAGTTAGTTTTTAGTTACACATTTATTTTGAGCCTGATCTTTGTTCTTAACATCTTGAGGTATGATGAACCGGAAGTGTGAAGTAATCAAAGTATAAATGTACATGACATTGAGGATTCTATTTCATTTTGAATCCAAATCTAAGCGATATCTACATTGGTTTAAATACTAATACCTTTTCAATTGTCTAATTACAGATTTCTGAAAATGATTTCTATGTTCTAAATATGCTTTGGTAAAAATAGATATATGTAGG
The DNA here is from genome assembly GCF_003009895.1 of Hyaena hyaena. Lineage (NCBI taxonomy): Eukaryota > Metazoa > Chordata > Mammalia > Carnivora > Hyaenidae > Hyaena > Hyaena hyaena. The sequence continues at coordinate 769,817 of NW_024081275.1, read as the reverse complement.
TCAAAGAAATAATGGAGATGACAAAATATACAGTACAGTAAAAAGTTATTTGAATATATTATATTCTCATCATTCTTTATTTCCTTAATAGATGCATTTTTAAGAAAAGATATAAGTGGAATGATTTTACAACTAACCCAAATTACCCAATAAAGCAAAAAAAAAATATTCTCATGTCTTCACAGTATGAATAGCAAATATAATAAGAGAAATATTGAGTTATTGATTTGAAAAGCAGAACAATGGTTATCTGATTCTTAGATTCTGACAATCCTTTGCATTTAATCAAAACTTCCATTATAAGTGTCTTATTTTGATAAGTTAAGTGAACTCTAGAGAGCAAATTCACTCTTCATTATATAACCAAATGAACTTTATCAAATCTTTGCCTCCTTTTTAATCATTGATTTGCACCAAAAAACTACAGTAGCATTCTTCTATAGCCATTTTAAATATTTCTAATATGGACATATAAGGACTGTGATTTATATCCCTTTTAAATCACAATTTTCTCTCTAGCTTTATATTTCTCATTTCATAGAGTGAGATTTAAAAAATTATATTCTCAAATTAAATATGAATAATCAGAGCTTGTTTTATCCTTTGAGAGCTTTCCCTTTGTGGATCTTTTGAATTGATATCTTGTGGTTTCATCTAAAGAGGAATCACTCAGACATTTTCAGACACAATCCTTCCTTTTATCTCCAAAGCACAAACAATAACAATAACCTCTGACAGTTCTGAGGGGACCTGGAATTGTACCATAAACTTTACTTATGCTATCTTCTATGCTAATACTCACAGGGATCCTGTTGTATGCCATGATAACATCCTCTAACTCTGTTTTCTTATACTCATTATGCTTAAAAGTATATACAGTAAAACCTTGGTTTGCCAGCATAATTAGTTCCGGGAACATGCTTGTAATCCAAAGCACTTGCATATCAAAATGAATTTCCCCATAAGAAATAATGGAAACTGAGATGATTCATTCCACAACCCCAAAATAGTGATATAAAAATGATTACATTACTGTAATATAATACAAAATTATAAGGAAAATGCAAAATATAAAGAAAAATAAACAAATTACCCTGCACTTATGTTTGAAAATCTTCGTGGCTGGTGTGAGAGAGACAAAGAGTGAGAAGGGTTATTATCTAGGAGGACTTTCACTATCATGAATGGAATCAATTCTCTCTATTGGCTCTCTTTTTCTTTTTATATAACTTTATCCAATGACCTAGAATGAAGCAAAACATTCCTAAGGTTACTCTTGTATAGAAAAGCAAAGGACTGTCCGTAGGTGCTTTGAAGTGACAAAAAATACACTACTGCCACTTGTGGGCACCTTCGAATGTTCTGAAAAATCACTGATTTCTGACAGAAACCACACCCTGAGACTGGGCATCCGAGCATGGGAGATAATCATCCATAATTTTGCAGAGAGAGAGAGAGAGAAAGAAAGAGAGAGAAGAACCATTGGTTCAGTTGTGATCATGTAACACTTGGCATCATATACTAGCTAAAAGTTGTAAGCTCTGTTAAAGACCCTCTTGACATGTATTTATCTTTTAAAAAAGTTTTTTTTAGTGCTTTATTTATTTCTGAGAGACAGAGAGGCAGCGTGAGCAAGGGAGGGGTCAGAGAGAGAGGGAGACACAGAATCTGAAGCAGGCTTCAGGCTCTGAGCTAGCTGTCAGCACAGAGCCCGACGCGGGACTTGAACCCACCAACCAGGAGATCATGACCTGAGCGAAGTGGGACGCTCAACGGACTGAGCCACCCAGGCACCCCTGTATTTATCTTTTTTAATGGGAAAATCTATAATGTATGCCTGTCCCATAGCATTTGGTCAATAAGCATTTGTCAAACAAATTAATGATTCAAAGAGGAAGATATTGTTATTGTTAAAAATGAAGAATCTGAGGCTAACCAAGTTTAGTAATATGCCTGCCATCACATAGCTAACAAGAAACAGATCTGGGAATCTACTAAAGTGCATGTATATGACTATTCTACATGAATCTCAATAAAAAGCCCGGAGTCTTACCATCATAGGAGCATATGCAGATAAAGAGCTTCTTTCTTAACTAACGACATAGCTTTGTCTTAACTATCTACTCAATTACCAAGGTTCTTTCTTTTTTTTGTTTTTGCAATTATTTTTTCATCTTTATTTTTGCTTTTTATGTCAATTTATCCAGCAAAAACTTTATCTCAATAGTCGGGTAACTGACTTTTTTTTTTTGCATTATTTTTCTCTCTGACAATAAAGCCAAACACAAGCACTGGTCTTAATTTTTAAAATATTTTTATTTTCTAATTATAACACAATTTTGGCATAAAATGTCATCATACAGAGGTTCCAAATTGAATTCTATCTATGCCTAATGGTTTTCCTGGGACATGGTGAGGGGTAAGGTTTGGGGAGGCATAGCTACATCTACCAATTTAAACAGAATAGATCTGCTTTTGTCAAAATTTTATCTATTGGGTTTTCCTCTGTGTTTTAATTTAAAGGAAGTATTTTGATATTATCAATACTACCAGTAGTAGTAATAATAGTAAAAATATTTCATCTTACTTAACTCACTACTTAATAATTCAAATTTCAAGCTAAAGTCTACAAGTTAACATCCTTAATCTCAATTATATCTTATTTTAAAACACTTTAAATTTGTCCTGGGCGCCTATCCTTTAGCCCATTGCATAAACCACATTGTTATGGAGTTCCAATACCCTCAAAAATGCATAGTTATTACAAGGATAGTCAGGAGTTTGAAATGTCAAAGGTCAACATTTAAATCATATACATTCTTGAAATTAAAGATCAACAAGTCTAAGCAGAGGTCATAAAAACTTATCACTTAGCATAGCTCAAAAGCAAGGATCCCAAGCAATTTAACTTCTCTCTGCTCATCTAACATGTTTTTCCTGAACTGAGGGTTTGGACTGTGTTGTTTGGTGGTAGATGATATTAAAATGGATTCTCCAAGTCCTTGGAGAATCTTTCATGCCCATATGTAAAACTCTAATAAACTTGAAGAGTTATTTTGATTGTTCCCCAGCCTCCTCTTCCTTCTTTGGCCTTTGAAAAGCAGTCTTGCAAGGGGTTAATGTTTAGATTTTCTATAGGTGATGAGAATTGTTTATATTGCTTGTTAATAATTAAAAAATCTCCTTAGGAGTCTTTGGTTTGAATTTATTTCCTTTACTGGGCATTAATTATTTAGATTGTCATTAAAGTGTGATATTTTTCAATTCAGTAATCAATATCCAATTAAATAAAGAAAGCAATTGCCAATAAATTATAATATTTTTCATTAAGATAAAAGCATGTCTGGTCTTGTGTTTCCATTTTGTTATTAAATTATTTTATAATATCAAGGTAGAACAGAAGACTACTAACTGAAGTGTTAATCACTTAAAATAATACTGAGGAAATTGTACCACCTTGGGTTTCCCACCATTTGGGGATAAAATATTCACAATTAGAAGCTTTCCACCTGTGTCCAGATCAAAGTATATAAAAGTCATTGTTCTTAAGTTCATTTATCAGTGTTAAGACCTTTTTCCAAAGATACATTAGAAATTTTTAAGGAAAATATTAATTTTCCCTTTCCTCACTTCTTCAAGAATCCCCTCAAAGATAAAGTATTTGAGGACCCATTCTGACAGGACAGTGTGTACAGACTATTTTTATTATTGAATTAATCTGTCTCCATCCTCTTAGTTATTGAGAATCTGATGTGAACATTTTTTCAGTCTTCTAACAAATAACATGAAGAAAAAAAAAACATTGATCTTGGAACTCTGTGACTGTCTCAGTGATCTCTAGAAAATTCCCATAACACTTGAGTACCTGCCCTGGTTACTGAATAGAGTTTAAATTGTTCATCGGTTTAAGGAAGTCAGAGCAAAGAGTTGTGGTACAAATACTGCCTCTTAGATCTATTGAGAGGTTCTGCAAATTGTTATGTATGTAATATATCAACTTAAAGCAGTTAATAAGTATTAAAATGCTTCAGGAAGCCAAGTCATGACTTGGACCCAAATGGGAAGGAAAATAGTACCATCATTTTCCCCAACTATACTAGGCCATATGGATTATTCCACCTCATACACTGGCCTTAATCCAATAAATTATGGATAGAATGGCTGAAACATTTTTTTCATAATTATTTAGAGTTTAAGCTTGACCTCCAGGGCTTCATACATTTTTGGTGTCATTCTTACATCATTGATCTCTCCTTTTTATTCATACCTGTTTCATTCTCTTTTGTGAAAATCCTTCATTTTGGAGTTCTCCTGAGTTTAATCCTTTATCTCTTCATTTCTCTGTCCTCAAATCTTTGGTAATATCATCCAGTCACAACACTAAATAACATCTATATGTTGGTGATGCCCAAATTCGTATCTGTTCTCTAGACCTGCATCCCATATACACTAGGCTTTTATAACCAAATGACTAGTCAATTTGCTCACTTCAATGATTACTAGACATGTCCTACTGAGGGAAATTTGTCTCATAGCTCAGTAGCACATCATGGCTTGTAGTTTTCTTCTACTCATATTCATGATCCTTTCCTTTATCTAAAAGGGTCTTTGAACACATTTGTGTTTATTATCTACTAAAATGTCCTTTAATTAAACTGTTAATTCTACCTTCTCTTCAGTGTTATTTCTGCAAGAGAATGCAGAAAAACCCTTACCTGTTCTGAACCTCTTAGCCCTTCTCTTTAGTACCCTGTATACAGAATTCTCCCTACGTGTGGGGAATAATCATCTCATCTTGGAATATGAGGTTTCATTTTGATATGAACTATTTATATATACTATTGTGTTTATTTCAATTTGAGGAACGGTAAATGAAAAGTCAAGATAAACATATGTACAGCTACAATATAAGAATGATTTTGATTATAACATGAGCTATTAAAAAACAACATTTAAGTTGGCATATAAAGCCTGCTCACATGAACATACAGTGCAGCAGATAGTGTTGGCTTCAATTTGCATCTTTAAGGAAAATAAAGCGGTTTCAATAAAAATTACATCCCTCTTTCCTGTGTGAGTTTTTGGAATAAATAAGCTAATTGCATATATAATCAACTTCAATATAATAAAGTTGGGAAAGGAAGATCAAGGAAAAATTTCATTGCCAAGATAGGCTAGAGTAGGTTTGGAGATGAGACAAAGGAAAAACAGCAAATGTAGAGAAAACTTTTTAAAAAGATTCCTTTTTGTCACAAGCTGAAAACTGCCATATTTAGACAACACTGAACATTCAAGTATGCACAAAACAGTGGTCTCCTCAAGAACAACAATACCATTTTTGATATTCAAGGCTGACTAATCACACCAAGTGTACAAAGAGAAACTTCAAAACAGCTATATAGGAGCCTATTCTCACCCTTTTAAAAATTTAATATCTGGTAATTGGGATTTTTATTGTAATTTTTTTTAATTTTGAAATAATTATAAATTCACAAGAAATTGCAAAAAAAATCTACAGGACAATCTTATCCACCCTCCCCCACCCCCACCATATTATCATCTGGTGTAGTTATAAGGTGATCCCAGAACTGGGAAGTTGATATTGGTATAAGTCATAGAGGTTATTCAGATTTCACAACTTTTATATGCACTGATTTGTGTACACCTGTCTTTGTGTGTGTAGCTCTATGTAATTTTATCATTTTATCACAAGTGCAGTTTCACTTCACCACCACCACCATCAAGATTCTTAACTGCACCATTATCACAGGACTCCCTGGGCTAGGCTTTTATAGCCATTTCCTACCCTCCATTTCATCCCTTGCTTCTGCATTAATGAATTTATTCTCTTTCTTTAGAATTATTTCACAAAGTTTAGATAAGTGAAATCATGCCTTCAGTATAATTTCCTCAAGATTCTTTGAAGTTGTTACGTGTATATATAGTTCATTCTTCTTAATAGCTGAAGAGTATTTTGTTATGGATGTACCAAAGTTTGTTTAACCATACCCATTGAAAGATATTTGGGGCATTTACAATTTGGGGTTATTACAAATAAAGCTGTTATAAATAATAAATCTCTAAAAGCTGACTCTCGCATCATGTTTTTATCTCTAATATTACGCATCTCTGAAACCAGATTCTCTTTTTCAAGTCTCCCTTTAATATTTCTGTTTAGGTATTCCATTGTCATAAGTAGTCTATACCCTAGTTTGTGGTATGTAGGTAGCTTCCTTAGGGAAAAAGTAATAGGTTTCTTACAGACTAGAACTAGAGGGCATATAAGTGGTCTCATAATCCTATGATAATATCTTTTTTTACCATTGATCCATTTTTAGTACCAATATATATGTATACTTTTTCATAATGGAAAACTCACAGAAATAAACTTGTCCTCCACTTATGCTTTTGATTATGTCTTACACAAAATAAGAGGACAATAAATTTAATGTTTATTTATTCTGTTTCCACTCTACTTTGCTTTATTTGTTGAGTTTTAGAAGATTTTTTTTGCCTTCAATCAGATCACAGCCTAATAAGGAAATGGATAAGTTTACTCATAAACTCAGTATTGGGTAGCCCATTCTATGGTAATTTGGTACTGTGTGCCTTTCATATTCTGTATTCTCTGGAGAAACTCTAAGTTTCTTCTCTCATTCCTCCCAAAGTTAAAACTCTTGTGTAGTTCAAGGAGTCGAGAAATTCCTTCTTTAGGAGAAGCATTTCAAGAAATTTAGAGAGATAGTAAGAATCAAGAACAACAAAAGTCAATCATCAAGACTAAAGACAATGACATAGAAAAGTTTTAGATAATTAGTATTATCTAAATATCCAATTTAATCACATATTTATGTATGTTGGTAATTTATGGCATTATCAAATAATTTTTGTGAAACTTTTCATGGGTCTTTCAACATTAAGTTGTGATCAAAGTTATCTGGCAGATAGTGAAGAGGGGCGAGAGTTGGCAGAAGGGAATATATTTTCTATCATGCAAACCATTATATAGGTAGAGAGCCAAATAATATTCTTCTACAAAAGGCCAGAACTACAAAGAAGTAAGTGATTTTTAAGTCATTATATAAATTATCTTACTAAAATAAAATTACTAACACAAATAACTAACAGAGACTGGAACTAAGACTCTTAATAAAACTTACAAATTGTATGTTTTATTTATCTATGTATACTCCCACAAACTTATCTCACCAAAGTAACTTTCTGTTTTTGATATTTTATTACCCAGCTTTCACTAACCTTTATTACAGTATGCTTACTGTGTAGATAAGTTCTCTACTCCCCTTTGACTAATTCTTTGAGTTCTAAAAAAATTCCATAAAAGTCATAAAATTTATCACTATATTAAAATAATCCTAAGCAAATATTCTTCAATCATATTTTCACTCTTAGCTTTTTATATGAATTTGTAGGAGAGTAAAAATATCACACAGTGGTACAGATATCAGTTTTCTCCCACTCGATGACTTTTTGTGTATTCATCTATAATTTATTTAAAGAATATCATTCTGGCATATAAATGACTCATCTGTTCTCTTCTTAGCAGTGGCTGAAGATACTCAATAAAAGTAACAAATTGAGGTTATTTTCCAAATAATGAATTTTAAAATGTAAAGAAATCTATAACAGAGATAATACTATTCATTTGATGGTAATTTATCTAATTCTTCATAAATGTGCTTATACTTCACAATTATTTCACATTTGATATTGGCTCACTCAATAATAAATCACTAAATGATTAAATCTTTCCAATACATTACTAAGGACACTTAGAAAGATAAGTCAATATATACGTTTAGGGGGTTTGAAATAAAAAAAATCCTTATGTTTAATATTCAGAAAATAATAGATTACTTTCAAATATATATTGAAAGAACACATTACAGTTGCCCCTGAAAGGAGGATTGAATCTGTATCCACAGCTGCTACAAACATAAAATGTTCAGTTCTTACCAAAATGTTCTAAGATATGGGAAGAAATAGAAAGTGTGACCCATATGCAAGTAAAAAGCACTCAACAGAACCTCAGACGTTGTACTTTTTAAGCAAGGACTTTAAGATAGCTACGATACCAATGTTCAAAGACAAAAGAACACCATGCTTAAAAAACTCAAAGAAGGTACGTTAGCACTGACTCAACAAATACAGAATATCAATAAAGAGATGAAATTTATTAAAAGGACAAGATTGAGGAGCATAACTATCCAAATGAAAATTTATGGTGGGGGCTTAATAATAGATTCGAGTTGTTACAAGAAAGAATCAATGAATTCAAAGATAGTCAATAGTGATTATTCAACTTGAAAAGCCGAGAGGGGGAAAAATTAAAAAAAAGAAAGAAAGAAAGGAAAAGAAAAAAAGATAGCTTCTGAGAAACGTGTGACAGAATTAAGCAAACCAACATGTGAAATCATCCTTCACAAATAAAATGAAAATGAAATAGCTATAGGGGCACCTGGGTGGCTCAGCAGGTTAAGTGTCTGACTTCAGCTTAGGTCATGATCTCACGGCTTATGAGTTCGAGCCCCATGTCAGGCTTTGTGCTGACAGCTCAGAGCCTGGAGCCTGTTTCAGATGCTGTGTTTCCCTCTCTCACTGTCCCTCCCCCGCTCATTCTCAATAAACATTAAAAGAAATTAAAATGAAGTAGATATATTCCCAGAGCAACAAAATCTAAAAATTCACTATTCTTAAGACCCAGCTTAAAAAGAAGGAAACAATGTTCTGGAGGCTAAAGGCAAGTGATACCAGACAATAATTCAATTCCACTTGAAATTTCATGGAATACTTGTAGTGGGTTGAATTGTTTCCTCTCAAAAATTCTTGTAAGTATGACAAAGCACAAAAATAAAATAATAAAAATAAAAAGAGAGAAGGCAATGGAGTGATATTGGAGACAAACCCACTTCGGATTCCTGAGAAAGCAGTACCACTTTGGCATGTTAGAAGGAAACTCTGGAGATAACTCAAGGAAAGGTATTGACATTGACACAATGAACACCATATATGTCAACAGTACTGGGGCCCCCACATCAAATAACCTCATAAACAACCATAGGATGGAGACTAAGGCCATGAACATGAATTAAGTGGAGAAGAAAAAAGGAATATTCTCCTATGAATTCAAAAATACCAAGCAAGGAAGATTTTAACAGATTCTAAGGTCATAGTGTAAGCTGATGAACAAGAGGGAAAATCTAGGCTGATAACTATTCATATGACACTACTTGTACACTCTGAAAAAATTCATAGAAATGTTGGTGTTTGTTTACTGTTTAGTTATTGTTGTGTAACAAACCATACAAATGCTTATACATTCAAACCACAATTTATATAGCTGACAATTCTGTGGTTTGATTGTGCAATTTTCTGTCTCAATCAACTTAAATGACCTCTACTATGCTCTCTCATTACTTTGTAGGCCGCTTGTATGTTGGCTAGTGCCTGGATGACCTAACATGTACATTTGGTGTTTGGCTGGAAGACTGTTTTATGAGGCACCTCAGTTCTTTTCTAATAGGCATTTCTTCAGCTGTCATGCTACCTCTGAGTGTTTTACCTGGTGATTTCTGGTTTCTGAGAGCAGCGAGAAAAAGCAAAATTTAATGTACAAGCATTTGGCAAGCTTCTAGTTACAACACATTTGGTAATTTCTCATTAATCATAGTGCTTTAAAAATTTGAGTTTGCTTGGGGCGCCTGGGTGGCTTAGTCGGTTAAGCGTCCGACTTTCGCTTGGGTCATGGTCTCGCGGTTCGTGGGTTCGAGCCCCACGTCGGGCTCTGTGCTGACTGCCAGCTCAGAGCCTGGAGCCTGTTTCAGTCTGTGACTCCCTCTCTCTCTGACCTTCCCCTGCTCACGCTGTCTCTCTCTCTCTCCTAGAAATAAATAAAACATTAAAAAAAATTTAAAAAAAATTTGAGTTTGCTTACCATGTATTTTGATGCTGTTTGCCATGCAAACTATGATTGGCAGACAGTAGCAAGGATGCTGCCTCTGTGTATTTTAGAATTGCATTATCTCAGATGCCACATAGATATAATGTCAGAAGCAGTCAAAAGCTTATATTGTTTATCCGAGGGAATGCCATGTCAGGTGCTCCAATTATTGGTGGTATTTTAACAAGAGTTAGTACATTAGAGTTTGAGAAGAACTATTTAAACTTATTGAACAGAAAAGTACTTTTCTACTTAAAACTTTTTGATTTGCAGTTAATATAAGGACCAATTGCTGTAGTTTGTATTTTATAAGAAAAGATACAAACGTGTAAGACACAAAGTGGGAAAAATTTAGTGGCATAAAATTTAACAACATAATCATTAAACATTTAAAATTGTAATATGTAATGTTTATTTTTAAAGTATATTTAGTATATAACCTATATTAATATTGGGTTAATTAACTTAATGTTCAAAATATAAAATCAGAAAATACTCTGTAGAGCTATTTCATTTATATTATAAACTGTAAAAGCATTAAGTGATTTATCAAGCTAAGCACATTTAATTACTGAAGTATTTCTCTATTATTCTCTTGATTATGTAGCCATCTTTCCAGAGCAACTTTTCATTACCCCTCACATAGTCTTGACTATTCCTATCCAATGTTTCTATATCTGGACTCAACTTCAGTACCATAATTCCAGTGTCCTTCTCAATCTCTGAACAGTCTCTGAATGATGGCATGGTTTCAATCTCTAAATGTCTATGCATCCAAAATTTATAATCCTTATTCAGACTGCTTCCTTGGTCATCAGCATCACATCCCACTGCATTTGCACATTTTTATTATAAGTCAAATAATTCATTATCAATAACTCTACTCACCCCCGCCCCTGACCATAGATCACGGCAATAAATTTCCTCAGTTTTCACTTGGCTAAAAGTCTTTTTTTCTTCCATTTTTCCAAGATATTCTTATACAGTGTAGAATTCTGGCTTGAGAATTATTTTTTTCTCAGTACTTTGAAGTCACTCCATTGTTTTCTAGTTTGCACTGTTTCAAAATGTAAGCCTGCTATGTTTATTGTCTGTGCTTCCTTGTATGTGATGGATCTTTTTGTCTGAATACCTTCAATACCTTCCTTATATCTTTGATTTGCAGCAGTATAAATATGAAATGTCTAGGTGTAGGGTGCGTATGTGTTTTCCATCTTGCTTGGGGTCCACTGTGATCCTTAGACCTAAAAACTGATGTTTTTTTTTTATTATTTTGGACAGATTTTCAGCCATTATGTCTTTAAATATTTATTCTATTCCTAATTTTTTTTGTCTTTTCTTCTGAGTTTCCAATCATGTACATATTCTGAATTCTGTCTCCTATTTTTCCTTATAATTCTTCTTCTCTGTGTAGTTTAGCATGGTTAATTTCTAATGATCTATTTTCAACTTTCCTGAGTCTCCTCAACTATGGTGAGTCCACTTATGAACCTTTCAAAACAAATGATGTTTGTTACCATAGCTTCCGTTTACAGCATGTTTATTTGATTTTTATTATAATATATATGTCACACATTATATACATTATCCAATGTAATAGTTATTTAAAATTTTCTGTATTATAATTCCAGCATCTGGATTCATCTCTGAGTCTGGTTTTATTGTTTTCTTTGTCTCTTGAAAGTGGGTTGACATTTTTTTTTTTGTCTGTTTCTTATAATTTGATTTGAGTGCTGGTCATCAAATTTCAGACATAGAATAACAAGACTGAGGCTTAAAGCATTCATTTCTGGAAAAGGGTATACATTTTTTTTCTGCTTGGTGAATATTATGGGAATTTAGTCAATATAGTTTACTGTTAAGATTTTTTGTTTTGTTTTGCTGTGGTTTCTTTCAATGCATTACTAGCATAAAATTCTTTTAGAGTTACCTTGCAACTTGGGCAGTTAGGAGTAAAAAATATATATTTTTTTAATTTAATGATCCTGCTTCACCTTTAATCTTAAGTCTTCCATGTACACCATTACCCCAGAATGGGTCTCTGTTTATGCTTGTGACCCTCTCTGTGGGTCAGAGTGCTATTCCTTGTGACTTTTCTTGATAATTTATTATTGAGATATAGCTCAATTTTCTGTTGTCCATTTTCATGCTCCATTTTATCCAGGCTCTGTTTCTCTGCCCAAATAATTATCCAAGGCCAAATTCAAATGAAAGTCTTTCTATAAAGAACTTTTTTTCTGTCTTCAGTGGAATATCTACTTTTCCTTTTCTGAATCCCATAACATAATTTATTCATTCCATTTTATTTTGTGATACATATACCTAAATTTTCCTTATGGGTTATTGAGATTTTAAGTCCTTACAATGTTCTTTTAAAACTTTTAAGTTACCAGAGTGCCTGGGTGGCTCAGTAGGTTCAGGTTAAGCTTCCGACTTCTGCTCAGGTCATGATCTCGCAGTTTGTGAGTTCAAGCCCCGTCTCCAGCTTTGTGCTGGAGCTCAGAGCCTAGAGGCTGCTTCAGATTCTGTGTGTGTCTCTCTCTGTCCTTCTGTCTCTCAAAAATAAACATAAAAAAATTAATAAAAAAACTTTTAAAATCCTGAAGTAGAGCACAGTTTATAATAAAAACTCAAAGATTAAAAACACCCTTTGATATAACACAATGTGTAATGTATATTTGAAGGTTAGGCACGTATAGCTCAGTATCAACAGCTTACAGATTAAAGTGATCATTCAAAAATGAACACTTTTATGTCTAATAATAAAAATATTAGATGGAAGAGGTATAAAGATAGAATCATAGACTTCCCTCCTAAGTTTTGGCTTTATGTTACAGGCTAATGATTTCATTAAATTAAAACTTCTGGGACATTCAAGGCAGGAAAAGGATCTAATTTTTTAAAAGGTATAGCCCCACAAAGTTTTGCTGATTCTGCAATGCTAACATATTTTATTTCTTACAGTACATCCTAGTCAATGGAAAAGAAAGGTGATATATTGAGCTATTGGATTGATATTGAAGGCGCACGGGATCCCCCATAATAGTACAAGTTGAGCACTTTCATTATGGCTTAGTGCCAGGATTCCACATAATATATCAGAAATTGTGTCTACTCTCTCAGCTCCTTTCCATTAGCATTCATATGCTATTCAATGATTCATCATATAAAAAATTTCATTTTTAATTGACAGTGAAGGAATCTTTGGAAAATGCAAAAACTGCTTAGGCTTCTTTCATAATCAACTCTACCTAATCTGCATTAACACACTAGGTACTTCCTCTATGCTTTCAGATGCTATGATGGTTTGAAAAATATTAATATACTTTCTGTTTATGGAAATCAGTAGAGAAGTTACCAAGTTTAGAACATTTTTACTATCAAAACATGAGATGATTATACAATAAGAACCAAAATATTTAAAGTAGTCAGTTAATTTATAGAAAGTTTTTCCACTTGTTTTTTGTGACAGTAACTGTATTCCTGGGAAAGGAAATGAATGGTTCTAAAGTAGATTGTTATACATACTAACGGTGATAAAAGATGAACTCATTCCAGTTTCCTATAAAGACACATGAGGTACCAACAATCTGTTGAGTAAATTAATCAAGAAAATCATTAGACGAATTACAAAATGAGTTACAAATTATGTATAAATTAGATTTGTATATAGTATTTTATCTAAATGGAAGTAGATGGAATGATTTATTTCTAATAAGTTATTGATATGAAAACTCAAACTCTCTATTTTCCTGAAAAAATGCACACATGTGTACACACAATTTCTTTTCCTCTTATCACTATTAAAATTTTTATAATTACTGATGTCTCACATGAAAAGGTATCACCACTGTATAACAATGACAAACATTACTTTAATGTTATTACATATATATAACCTTACTTTTAATGTTCCTGGACTGTTCATCTGGATGTATGCTCTACAAATTATTCTTGCCTATTCCTTTAAGTTCAAGATTGATATGTAAATTATTTTAACATCTTAAATAATCTAAAATGTCTCTATCATGTCTCTTTTCAGGGCCACATGTCAGGAAGATTAGATGGCATCAGTGTCGGTGACAATGCAGTAGTGAATGCAAGTTTTCTATACATGAAGCAGCAGGTGGTGAAATATATAATCGGCTCTTTTGTAGTTATTATTCCTTGGCATTTTTGCCCTGATGAAATGGTCCAACTCATTTATGAATATGCAGTTTGCCACTCAGACAGATGGCCCTGACTACAGCCCAGAGACAGTGTATAGTCCAAAAATGTCGATGTTGACAGGATTTTCAGATATAAAAAATCAAATGTCTGTCAGTCTCTTCTTAAGATGTGTCATCACTAATCCACTGTTTATTGGATTATGTTCTAATACAAGGTGTTTTTTTTCATTCCCATAAGGAGCGATTATAAAAAGAAGTATTTTAGTGAAAAATTCAGAGTTGTTTTTCCTATTCCAAACAAAAAAGCAACATTTTATCTTCAAAGTGAAATAAACTCAAACATAAAGTATAATTCTATCCCATGACTTATATACCATTTGGCCAAATATGTCTATGCCACCAAAATGAATAGGCTTATTGCTTTAAAAATAAAAAATATGTCATAGCCTCTATAGTTGTTTATTCTGATTTTATCTGTATTTTATGAATGCAAAATTTAGTAAGCTAAATTTGATTACTTTTTAGTAATATTACTTTCGATATATAATAAATCCTAAATGTCATATACTTTAAAATAAGTATGTTTTTTCCTAGTTATTTGTGACATATACAATAGTAAACAGATGTGTACAACAGTAAACATCAACAGAACTACTAAGTTTACTTTCTGATCAATCTTTAGTTGAGACTAAAGCATGTATATCACACACTGATACTATTATCAGAGTATTTATAGTAAGTCATATTAAATGTCTACCTATGCTACTGGTACATATAAGCACTGACCTTGTCTTGATATGAAAGGGGACCATTTCCCAACCCTCCCCCAAAAAAAGAAAGAAAAAAGAAAAAAAAACAAAAACAAAAAAAATCACTGTTTTGATGTTTGACATGGGTAATAGCATTGGGCTCAAAACTATTTTCTTAAAGGGTTTTAAAAGAAAAAAGAAACCTTTTTGTTATGTGACGTACTATACTGAGTTTAGGTGCAAAAGCTGTTTTATGTACAGAGATTAAGTTATTCTATCTAAATATTATCTCATCTAACTCTCAGACTCACCTGCAAAGCCATTTGGGACTTAAATAATGAGAACTGAATACTAGCAGAGTTTGAAGTCACATGGTAGGGTTATCAGCATTTACAGACTTGCATCTTTAGAACAATCACATCAACAGGCAGCAGTTATAAATCAAGACTCCATTTAAGTAATCACAGTCTTCAGTCTTCTCCAAGAAGCCATATTGCCAATCTGAGCAAGCTTGAGGCTCTTTAGCAAGAGCTGCTAACATATATATAGATGGTTAGTTGGTTAACGATCTGCAGATACTTCTACATCATTACTGTGTGTTGAACCTTGTGTGAGAGGAAAACAATAAAATGTATCTTTTTCTTTATAAATTCAATATAGGAGGGTCACCTGGGTTGCTCCGTCAGTTAAGTGTCAAGCTATTGATTACAGATCAGGACATGATCTCATGGTTTGTGTGTTTGAGTTTACATAAAGGTCTATGCTGATAGCTTGGAGGCTATTTGGGATTCTCTCCCTCCCCTTCCTCTCTGCTCCTCCCTCACATTCTTTCTCTCTCACTCTCTAATTAAATTAATTTAAAAAAAAGAAGTTCACTATATGATTTGTGAGACAGGGCACATATCTAAATAAAGCTATACCTGGAATCAAACAAGTAAAAGAGAAATAATATGAAGAGTTTTTATAAATGATATATCAAAATAATAGGTTCATTAGTACTCTGGTTTGAAAAGGAAAATTCAAGGGTGCCTGACTGTCTTCATTAGTTGAGCGTCTGACTTCATGAGCACAGGTCATGATCTCAACAACGTGGGTTCCAGCCCCATGTCTGGCTTTGCACTGACAGCTCGGAGCCTGCTTCAGATTCTCTGTCTCTCTCTCTGTCTCTCTCTCTCTGCCCCTCATCCGCTCATTTTCTCTCTCTCAAAAATAAACATTAAAAAATAAAACTAAGAATAAAAGGGAAATTCGAATATATGACCAAAAAAAGGACATTAAGAGGTAAAATTTAGAATTGGCAGTTTCCAAGCAATTCTTTAATGTGAGATTTATAAAATTGTTTGATGCAAAAATAAAATTTCTGAAAATGTCCTTGACATTCTTCATTTTTCATAATATCATGTTACTATTACTTTTTTATTATAAAATGTTTCAGAGTATAATTATGTACCTTAGATGTATCTAGTAACTAAGATTGCAGAAAGCCTGTAAATCCTACCAAAAATGCAAGATCAAGAAGGAACCATGAAACAGTAAGTGGAAAAGAAGTGGCCTCAGAGAGCAATCTTCTGGATGAAAACCCCATGCAGTGGTGGATCTCAGAAAACTGCCAACCATCAGGAAATTTATTTGCTAAATAAAATTTGCATTATCTAGGCTGGAAAGGATATGCACCTTCTTTGCATCAGCTGCTTTTGGAAGTGAGGTGAAAAAGGATGTGCCAGTACCTCACAGACTTGATAGGATTTGAATTATTATGGAAAACAAGGTTACATGAGAACAGAGACAAACCATATTTGCAAAAATCAGTAAAAGCTGATAATTTTGCTTTGCTTTGTAAAACCAATCATAATGTTCTATGATACTCCTTTCCCAAACTGGAATATTGCAGCAAGTAACTGATTCAGAAAAATCCAAGGAACTCCGTAAAAGAAGCCAGCATAGCATGACAAGATTCAATTAAAAAAAAAAAAAAAAGCAAGCTAAAGAGCATCAAAGACTATTATTAGCTAAAGAATATTTACCAAAGGAATACATTTATCTATCAGCTGATTATGATCAAATGTTTCTTATAAATTAAAAATAGAATTATAGTTCCATATATGTTGGTGGGTACCAGATTCACTTTACTGCATAAAGAACTATAAAATTAAAAACAACTTGATGAATTACTAAAACAATAACAACAAATAAAATATAAAACAACAAAAACGAGTGTAATTTGAAACAAACCCTCTCTTAATTGAAGGCATTAGGGAACAATCAAGAAAGCCAAGAGTTGAGGGTGCCTGGGTGGCTCAGTCGGTTAAGCGTCCGACTTCGGCTCAGGTCATGATCTCACGTTCGTGGGTTCGAGTCCCCGCATCTGGGTGCTGACGGCTAGCTCAGAGCCTGGAGCCTGCTTCAGATTCTGTGTCTCCCTCTCTCTCTGACCCTCCCCTGCTCACGCTGTCTCTCTCTCTCAGAAATAAATAAAACATTAAAAAAAAAAAGAAAGAAAGAAAGAAAGAAAGCCAAGAGTTGAGAAGACAATTAATCAACAAAGGAGAATCACACTGAAAATGTGCTGGATCTTTTCATGGCTTTCCTTTCCTTCCCCCGCCTCAGAGATTGTTCCTCTTAATGAGTCATGGAGGCTAACATAAGATATATTAGGGCTTTAAGTGGATTCCCTGGGCTAGAGGGAAAAAGTAACAATGTATGCCCTGTTATGTCATCACTACTCTCCCCTCCCATAAGTTCACTGTAATTCCTTATGTTACTTCAGGCTAAGACTTTTACTTGCTTGTTTCTTTCTTTGTTATTTTGTTTTCCAATTTCACATTGATCAAAACCATCAATTCCTGTCTCTTTTTCCTAGGTTTTTGTTTTATTTTACTTTTAAACTCTATTTGTAAGAGTTTCCTCACAATTCACTTTCTCAATTGCATATTAGAATGGCATGTGATGCTTTGGCCCAACAGATTAAAAGCAAACAAACAAACAAAAAAACAATGGAAGTGTCAGAAAACCGAGAGTAGGACTTGGGCCTCGGCAGTTTTATCTTCTAGGAATCCTCAGTTTGCATCACTTTAATCACTCTGGACTGGTACTGTGGTCTCCAATGATATTTATCTTTATTCTCAAAGGAATGTCTCAGACAATGTAGGAGAAAATAAGGCTTTGATGACATGGACTTTGGAAGAGGAACAGGAATCCAGGCAGGACTTAACAACTTTTCCATGGTGAAGGCTGCTGTTTTCCTAAATCTGCACCATCATTGAGGCCTTCGCCAGTCTTTTACTCTACTTCTAACATCTCATGTGAGAGCTTAGTATGTCTGTGGCAAAATATCTGCAAGAGGGTGACATTGTCCCAGAATATATAATAAATTCTTCAGGTAAATTTACAAAACATAGCACAGTAGGAAAATCAGCAAATAGATGAAGAAAAGTGCTCAGAAGAAGATACCTAAATATGCATCTGAACAGGTGCTCAATATCATTAGTCAGAATGAAAATACAAATTTGAGGTAGCACTATGTATGCCTGCCAGATGGCTAAAATGAGAAGATAAGTGTATTCATCAAAATACAGGTACAAAACACTCATAGCAGATTTATTTGTCATATCCAAAAAATGGAAACTGAATGACTTTCAACATTAGAATGTGTAAATAAAATGGAGTATAATAATATAATCCATTACTAAGTAGATATTATGTAATATTTAGCAAAATTAATCTATGGCATTTGAAGTTAGAATAGTGGTTAGTTTTGGTCCATGAGGGAATGAAGGTACAAAGCTGACTTCTTTGGTGCTAGTAATATATATCTAAATGATAAGTGTTCGTCTATACAACTTATAAGCATTCCTCAAGCTATAAATTTCAGATCAGTTTACTTAACATAATGTATGTTCCACTTCAATAAAATTTTATACAAAATGTTTTATAGATTATCATCTTATATATAAAAGATCACAAACAGAAATATGAAATTTCAGAAAATAGTTGCTAAACAAATAGAAAAAGATGAATAGAAATCAATAGAAACAGATGAATAGAAGTCCAGAAATAAACCTGCACACATACAATTAATTGATCTTTGACAAGGGTACTAAGAAAACACAATAAGGAAAGGATAGTTCTTCAACAATATTAGGAAAACTGGATATTCACATGCAAAACAATGAAATTGGACTCCTCCTTATACTATATATAAAACTAACTTAAAATGTATCAAAGACTTAAGTGTAAAACTTGAAAAGATAACACTCCTAAAAGGAAACATAGGAGAATATCTGTTGACATTGGTCTTGACAATGATTTCTTGGATATAACATCAAAAGGAAGAAACAAAAGCAAAAATAAGCAAGTGGAAATACATTAAACTAAAGAGCTTCTGCACAGCAAAGGAAGCAGTCAGTAGTATCAAAAGGTAGCATATGGAATGGGAGAAAATATTTGTAAACCATATATCTGATAAGGGATTAATTTCCAAATTATATAGGGAAATCCTGCAACTCAATGGTCAAAAAATAAAAATAACCCAACTAAACAATGGGTAAAAGACCCAAATAGACATTCCTCTAAAGAACACATACAAATGGTCAACAGATATGTGAAAAAAAATGCTCAACCTCACTATTCATCAGGGAAATACAAATCAAAACTGCAATGAGCACTGAGTGTTATATGTAAGCCAATTTGACAATAAATTATATTTTAAAAATATATGTAAAATAAAACTGCAATGAGATATCACTTCATGACTGTTAGGCTATGGAAACAACCTAAGTGATGCTCATCAAAGTCGAACAGATAAAGAAGATGTGTCTCAAGTCTCATTCAGACTTGAGAAAGAAAAGATATCCTGCTGTTTGCAACATCATGGATATAACATATAAGATAAGTCAGACAGAGAAAAACAAATACTATGTGATACCCTTTACATGTGGAATCTAAAAATGTCAAACTTACAAAAACAAAAAACAGAATGGCGTGGCTAGGGAGTGAAGAATTTGGGGAGATATTGTTTAAGGGTACTGACTAGTAACTAGCAAATAAGTTAGTCCTGGATATCTAATGAACATCACACAGAGTATACTCACCAATGCTGCATTATAAAATTCAAAGCTGCAAAGAAATGAGATCTTAAGTATTCTTCACTACAAAAAGAAGAGATAATAATGTGACATGATAAGGGTGTTAGCTAACACTACAGTGGCATTATATATGGAAATATATAAATGTATCAATTTATATATTGTACACCTTACATTTACACAGTGTTATATGGCAATTATATCTCAATAAAATAAAAGGATGACTATTACCAAAAAAACTTAAAAAACAAAAATTCAAAATATAACAAGTATAGGCAAGGATGTGGAGAAAAGGGACCATCTGAACATTGTTGGTGGGAATGTAATGGTGCAGCAGCTATTTAAAAAGTATGAAGTTTCCTCAAAAGTTAAAAATAGAAACAACCATATGATCCAGCAATCCAACTTCTAGATGTATACCCACAAGAGTTAAAAGCAGGATATCAAAGACAAATCTGCATTCCCATGTTCATGGTAATATGATTCATAATAGCCAAGATATGGAAGCAACATAAATGTCCATCAATGGATGAATAAAGAAAATGTAGTATTTACATATAATTGAATACCATTCAGCCTTTAAAAAGAGAAAAATTCTGACATTTGTCAAAACATGAATAAACCTAGAAGACTGTAAGCTAAGAGAGAGATGTCAATCGTATCTCAATTTTTTTAAGGAAAAAAACCTCATGCACTACAAAAACAATTATCTTTAAGCTATATTTTGATCAATAAAAAGGAAATAAAAAGTGATGTATATATCATCCACTATTTATATGTCAAAATATGAAAAATTATATTTATGATTAAATCCTTTGAAATAATACAGAAAAAAGTTAATGGGTATTACAGACAAGGACAGTGGAGAGAATTTTTTGTTGCATTCTGGTTTCACAATAATATCAAACCATAAAAATATATTACCATTCCAAAAAACAAATATTTTAAAAATCACATGAACTCAAATATTAAAATTAATCATCTCTTGGTAATTGGGTTTGAAATTTCAGTCTTGAGATTTTTGTTGGGGTTCTGAGTTTTCATAATGTGAAATACCTCACTATATTCCACTTAAAAGAAATAAAGTAAGTATTTGTTAAAGGTGACCTCTTGACTCTCAAATTTGAAATCCCGAGTTTAGAAGAGGAATTTCTACATACTATGCAGGCTCATGCTGCATATTTCTAAACTGACAACTGTATGCAATATCTCTCTGTATATGAATTCTTACCATCTCTCTCCTCCGATGCCCGTATGCGAAGTCCTCTATGCCTTCTTGCATTATTTCAAGTCAATGGCATTCTTTTTTAACCTCACTTTCCTGTGTCAAATCCTATGTTTTGGATTTGACACATCAAAAACCGTGTCATTTTTTTTTTCCTTGTCTAAAGTTTGAAACTTGGTTTGTAATAGTTTTCTCACAATTCTAAAATACTAATAGTGAAACTCAGAAAATCAAGGTTGGGACACATTTCTGTGTGGATATATCACTTACTGCAAATCACCCTATTTAGACTGGTACTACCTGCATTGACACTTATATTAATTCCCAGAAGAATGCTCAACCAACCGTGAGGAAGAAATATGCAACCAGATTTTAGCTATTCTTCTCTTTGTTTAAAATCTTTTAAAAGTTCTCCTAATCAAGAAAGGCAAACTTTCTCAATGTGAGGTCCAGTTTTGCTTTAAGGAATTGAAGCAATTTAATAGTTTAATTCAAATAGTGACATAAAAAGGTTGAAGGACAACCAAGCACATAATAGTATATTAACTTAGATGTGATAATAGACAGCAGAAGATATTTTTATACTTTTAACACTTAATTTTACTGTAATTAATGATGACTTCTTTTGTGTTGCTCTTGAATGTTTTAATTTCTTCATTTATGCCACTCAAATTCTTGTATTCAAAATTGTGTCAAAAACACAAAACGATTGATTACCACCAGTGGATAATCAGTGTCTTCCTGTTTCAATGTGAATTTTGAGAACATTATTTAGAGTTTATCTGAAATCTTACCAGCAAATGCCACCATCATACAAAGTAAATCTGTCTGCTTGCAACATTGTTCTGACTTTGAAAACTCTTCTAACAAAAATGTCGTTGGATGGTATAGAAGTCAATCAACCAAAGTTCCTGTAGTTCTGAATATGGTTAGATACATTCCACAACTCCAACAGCAAAAAGAATCCCTGGGCTATTTATAATGTACTCTTAGGTGTTCATCAATTAGTTTATTACACCACATTATGCCTTGGTCAAAAGTTGTAAATTTCTGGTGCTTTTGTGGATATGACCTCACTCATATTTTTAGCAGTGAAGAGATACTGATTAAAATTTCACTTTTGTGCTGAGACATTGCTAGCAAAAGTTACACATACTTCATACTTGATTCCTGATCCTATCACATTATGTATGTAGAACATTCCTAACATTTTAAAGTAAGTCATTTCTATTGGTACATGTATTGTGTTGCCATTGTAGTAGTATTGAGATTCAATTGCTTGGGTCATTTATCTTTTAATAAGGCCATTCTTATAACTGATATTCAGTTACTCTTTTTTCTTTCTCACAAAGAAATGTTTGGAAAAATTGTTTCTTGTCTGAGTTATTAACTTTACCATCATGTTTAAAAAAAAGAGAGGGCTTATGGTTTTGAGACTAAGACTGTCATTTTTGAAAAGTTTTTATTTAAATTCCAGTTAGTTAACATATAGTGTAATAATAGGTACAATTGTATAGTACAGTGATTCAACACTTGCATAGAGCACTGGGTGCCCATCACAAGTGCACTCCTTCATCCCTATCACCTATTTATTTCACCACCACCTCCCCTCTGTTGACCATCAGTTTTAAAATTGTCATTTCTTAACTTTCAATAACGTTATGATGGGTTTAAAATAAACTGTATTTAAATTGCTTTTTAAAATTTTTAAAAACATTTTTTTTTTTGAGAGAGAAGGAGACAGAGCATGAACAAGAGAGGGGCAGAGAGAGAGGGAAACACAGAATCAGAAGCAGGCTCCAGGCTCTGAGCTGTCAGCACCGAGTCCGATGTGGCCTGGAACTTGTGAACCACAGGATCATGACCTGAACTGAAGTTGACCGCTTAGCCTACTAAGCATCCAGGTGCCCCTTAAATTTTTTTAAAAATCTTATTTATTTGTTTTGAGGGAGAGGGAGAATCTCAATCAGGCTCCACACTCTCAGCACAGAGCCCAACATGGGACTTGATCCCCCATTAACTGTGAGATCATAACCTGAGTTGAAATCAAGATTTGGTTGCTTCTGGAGTCTGCTATGGATTCTGTGTTTCCCTCTCTTTCTGCCCCTCCCCTGCTTGCTCTCTGTCTCTCAAAAATAAACACTAAAAAAAATTTTAAGAGTCGATACTAACCAACTGAGCCACCCAGGTGCCCCTAAATTGTTTTTTTAATACAGGTTCACATTTTCTATGAAAAAAAAGAAATGAAAATAACACATTTCAAATATTTGTTAGAGGTAGGCATTATGAAATGATTATTTTTTCTTTTTTAAATTTATTTATTTATTTTGAAAGAGAGACAATGTGGAAGAGGGGCAGAAAAAGAGGGAGAGAGAGAATCCCAAACAGGCTCTGAGCTGTCAGCACAGAACCTAATCTCATGATCAGTGAGAAAGTGACCTAAGTCAAAATCAGGAGTCAAACACTTAACCAGCTGAGCCACCCAAGTGCCCCTATTATGATTCTTTAATAAGGTCAATAATACTATGTTTGATCTAATGTAATATCATGTTAAAAATAACACTAAGTGTACATATACATTCAGATAAGGTCCTTGTAAACATTGGTTATGTTTTCATAATCATGGAACTATAACTCAGATTTTTAAGATAAATCTACCATATATATGATAATATCCAAATGCATTAGGTGAAAGCAAAATCCTTCAAATATACCTAGAGAAATAACAAGTGCTTTAAAATATATGTAAACACCAATTTATTATATTTCAGTAGGTATTATTGTCAAGGATTTCAACATAACATGTTTGACAAATATTATGAGGTCTGATGTATTTTACTATTATCCTTAAGCATATACCATTGTATTATTTTAAAATATAGCTAAACATATGTAAATAGACACATATATGCACAGCTGATTATACTCATACTCAAACCCCAAAGCATCATTAGTTTTATTGAAAAAACTGATTCATTTATTTTCAAGTATTAAGGCATTATATAATAATATTTTCACCATAACATATGACTAAAAAATACATTTTAGAAAATTTAAAAAACAACCTGAGGTACAAGAAATGATGTTGAGAAAATAAACTAAAAGTTTTTGAGTCTAACTAATTGATGACTTTTTAAAAAAAGAGTAATAATTTGGAAATAAAATTCTAGCTGATCTCAAAATGAAAATGAGTAGGGTTAAAGGGGAAATATATTCTAAAGTTTGATTAGCATTTCACATAGTGAAAAATATACACACATATACATATTATTAAAAAGACTTGGAAAAATGACTTAGTCAACATAAAATTTCACTCAAAATACAGTCTACTACTTCAATTGTAAAATATAGTCATTGATGCCCACTGAAAGCAGAATAAGCATGGTTAACACTAGAATGTTCCAGTAAGTTGTATACTTATTGATAGTCGGTAGATTTTATTTCAAATATACATGCAAATTGCATATATTGATTAGCTATTATATAAGCCATGATCTCTGACTTAGATAAGAAAGTTTGTTTCTATAAAAACCAAATTGGATGTTTTAGAAAGACTCAAAATTTTCTCATTCATTTTTTAATGTTGTCAAACAAAGCTTAGACAAAAGTATTGTGGAAAATATGCAGTAAAATTATAAATATTCAAATTATTGTAAAACTGGGATTGCTTCAAACTTATATTCAGGTTTTACTGAAATGGGGAAAACATAACTAAAACTTGTAGATAATATATTTATGATATTTTTATGGAAAGTATACAAAGCAAATTATGATCAAGCCCAGGTAAGTGCCTGAAGCAAAATTAAAATATTGGTGAATAATACATGGTTATCCAATTTCTGCAAAAAAAGACATTACATGTGAGTAAAAGTTATATTTCTATAATTTTCTAGTTTAAATTACTTTAAAACTGATTGCAACCTTTGTTTTAAGGTCTATCCTTCTCAGAATATGTTCCTAGGAAAATATTATGAAATTTGGATAAAATCTCATGAGTAAAGAGATAAAATATAAAAATTTAAAACAATTCCATAATTTAATAACTAAATAAATTATATTTGGTAAAATACAATACAGCCAAATCAAATGTATTTACTAAATTACACATGACATATTCCAATTAATTTAAAAAGAAAAACCCAAGAAAGAATTGAATGTATACCAGGAGTTGGCAATGTATACTTTTTTCTGTAAAAGGTGAGATAGTAAATATTTTATGCTTTGCAGGCCATAAAGTTCCTTTTACAATCACAATACAATTCTGCTGCTGTATGGCAAAAATAGCCAAAAATGATACATAAACAAATGGTATAGTTGTGTTCCAATAAAACTTATATTACCAGAAAAAATCAGTAACTGGATTTGACCCCAATCCATTTAGCCTCTGATAAAAACTACTTTTTATACTATTAAAAATTCACAGAATACATACCAAATATTAATTATGGCATAAGTGACTGCTTTAAGCTGTGAAGTTAGTATTGATTGTTTAAACATTTTATTGATACGTAATACATATTTGAAGATGTGCACTTATCATGAGTACTCAGCTTAATAAATTCACAAACTGAATACTTCTGTCTAACCATCACTCAAATTAAAAAACAGGATGGATTAATATTTGTTTCTTTATATTTGTAGAACTTTCTAAAATTCATATACTGTACACATATTGCAAATGCATGATGTAATATGGAATAAGAAAATTAAATATCTTTAATATCTTTACAGAATTATATAATGTTACAGAATTATATAATGTTTCTTTTTTTAATGTCTATTTACTTATTTTGAGAGAGAGAGTGTATGTGCGCACGAGAGGAGCAGGGACAGAGAGAGAGAGGGAGAGAGAGAGAATCCCAGGAGAGAGAATCCCAGGAGGGCTCAGTGCTGTCAGCACAGAGCCCAACACGGGGCTCAAACCCACAAACCATGAGATTATGATCTGAGCAGAAATCAAGACTCAGAGGCTTAACCGACTGAGTACCCAGGTGCCCCTACATAATATTTCTATTATTCATTCTCTCAAGCTTTTTTTAAGACTGGAAAATAGTAACAGCAAAATTGGTTCAGAAGATGTATCAGTAAAATAGTTTTAGTATCCTAAGATGGATTTGAATGATCATAAAATCAAGTATTTTCTTTACACGTGAAATCTCTCTTATCTGACTACCTATTAACTTGCCCATGTTAAACCCATCTTTCCTTTTTTTAAAAATTTTTAATGTTTATTTTTGACAGACAGAGAGACAGAGTGTGAGTGTAGGAGAGGTAGAGAGAGAGGGAGATACAGAATCCGAAAGCAGGCTCCAGGCTCTGAGCCGTCAGCATAGAGCTCAATGCAGGGCTCGAACTCACAGACGGTGAGATCATGACTTGAGCTGAAGGCAGACGCTTAACTGATTAAGCCACCCAGGCGCCCCAATCCATCTTTCTGTCTTCTGTACTGGCAATAATTTCATGTCTATTTCCTGTGATTTTTTTCTTCAGAAACTTAAATTAACACTAACTCTTATTCCTCTTGATTATTCAAGATCTCCTGCAACTGGATATTTCTCACTGGCTCTTAAACATAATTATCTCCTGAATTAAATATATATATATTTATTTTATAAATATATTAATTATATATTTCATATATGTTATATTATATTTCATATAAGTATATGAATTATACATATATAATATATATATATCTTTATCCAACCCCTAATCCCATTCTACCTCACGGATCACAATTTATTTCTTGTTTTCAATTAAAACAAGTTGTCTCAGAGGTATAACTTGTTCATTCACTAATTCAGATTTAGAAAATTTAGAAAATGGGTTATTCTCTATTTTTAGAGTTGACTTCTAATTTTTGACTCTGAGTCCCTAGTCTGTCTAATGACAGAAAACTGCTTTCAGTTAAATTTAGTCCAACCCAGTGATTAATGAATCAATTTGAGATGTATAAATTAGTCAGAGTCTAGTTAAAATTTTCTGGTTTTGCTTTCTTCCTCAGGTTTCAGGTATTATATTCAGAAGTGAAGGAAGAGGGTGGGAAGGAAAGTCATGAACCTGCCACAGACAGCAGAACAGCGTCTGGAAAATGTTTGGCCATGTTATACGCTGCAATCCACAATCCAAGTCACCCTTTTCCAAATAAGAAAAGGCTCTGAGGCAGTCCGGAGAGTATCAGAGTCCCGTGCAGTCTTCTGGACTAGGCCATCTCACAGATGTGTGTACCATTCTCTCTCCCCACCCCCTAACCTTGTTATAAAACCTTTGACCTAGAAGACCTCCTCAGCCCATGAAGACCTAAGGGTCTTCTCAATTGCTCTCCTGGCACCAGGAGATGTACTTTATGCTTAAGTACATCATGTAATATCTCTCTGTAGTCCCTACATCTATTGATGTGCTTTGTACATAATAGTTACCATTTTCTAACTGCAACCTGAGAAATGGTGACGGTCATGGAGTTCCTTTTTTTGGTTTTTTGTTTTGTTTTGTTTTTAGGTATCTTAAACATGGAAAGTAGGTGTATGAAAAAAATAAAATTGAGTCTCTGTTTACCTTTTCCTAAAATTATATTCTGTTCCCCCCAGCCAGAAAGTAGTAAATAGAAGTC
This sequence comes from Hyaena hyaena, assembly GCF_003009895.1. Classification (NCBI taxonomy): domain Eukaryota; kingdom Metazoa; phylum Chordata; class Mammalia; order Carnivora; family Hyaenidae; genus Hyaena; species Hyaena hyaena. Next base: position 742,022 of record NW_024081275.1, on the reverse strand, counting down.
AAAATTAAATCCATTCTTCTGGCTAAACATAAGATATTCACTCTCCCCATCTGTCTCATAATTTATTGACAACTGACCCTGCATCTAAAAGTCAACACATTAACATCTTTATTTTCTGTTTTGTAGCAACTATACACCCTGCCTCATGCAAATGGTGAACGTATGTCTTGTGCTGTGCATGGATATTGGTTGCAGGAATAAAGGAATTTTAAGGCACATTTCTAAAGTGACATGTCGCTTCATTTATCTACTCCATAATTGTTTTCTTTATCACTCACATCTTATTAACTTTAAGGCAGCATTGCTCTGTTATATGACTGCGATAAAATGACATGAAATACAGTGCATACATTTCAGTGTCCCTAAATATATTTCACTTGAACTTTTATCACTGTCTCTGTATTTTTCAACTTTTATCATGGAAAATTTCCAACATACACGAAGATATAGTAGTATAATAAATCTCACGCCTTTATTACCCAGTTTCAACAATTTCCAATTCATGGTCAATCTTGTTTCACATATATCTTCACATGGTATCTCCCTCCACTGCCTTATTTTAAACAAATTACAGACATCATATTTTATCAGTAAATATATCCAATGTGTCTCTAAAACATTAAAAAACCCTCCTTTTATATGTATAACTACAAAATTCTCTTATTATCTCATACATTTTTAAAATTTCTATTGAATTAGAATCCAAAAAGAGACATAATTTTCAATTTGTTGATTTATCTCTTAAGTCTTTATTAATCTATAAGTTCTCTCTTATATTTTTTGTTTTCCCTACAGATTATTTATTTGAAGAAATTGGTCACCTTCCTTCACCTTTAAGCAGTATGTTTTCTTAAATTCTTTGATGCATTACTCTTGGGTTTCCTTCTATTTTCTGGAAACTCCTTATTTTTTTCAATTTTAATATACTTCCTCCTAGACTTATAGGGTATTACTTTTTGGACAGCTAAAGGGGTTGCTATCATATCATTTTGTTAGTATCCAGCTAACAAAAACTTAAGTATAGATGTAGAGGAGTCAAAAAACACACAGACTACTTAGCAACCGTGAGCCCAGGAACAACAACAACAACAAAAACAACAACAACAAGAAGTTTAACAAACCAAACAGCATTCACTGGTAGCCAGGAATATCTATACCTACCCTTCTTCTCACACGCGGATGACAAAATAGAGAAATGTATGTACACTTCATAACATTTATATTTCCTTCTTCATGAAAAATAATTTTAAAAAGTAAAAATGGGGATGCCTGGGTGACTCAGTAGGTTAAGCATCAGACTTTTGATTTCCGCTCAGGTCATGATCTCCTGGTTCATGGGCTTGAGCCCCACATTGGGCTTTGTGCTGACAGCACATAGAGCCTTCTTAGAATTCTCTCTTTCCTCTTTCTCTACCCATCTCCCTGTTTACACATGCACTTTCTCTCTCTCTCTCTCAAAATAAATAAATAAATAAATAAACGTAAAACAAATTTAAAAAATGGTTAAAATGTATAGCTTTGATAAATGTTAAGGAAAAATATAGGAATATTAGGGAGGAGGTCTCACTGAGAAATTGGCATTTGAATAGAGACCTAGACACAGGGGGAGAGCAAGACAGGGTAATATATATAACATGTGCTCCAGCCGGAAGGTAAGAACATGCTGGGAATGTTTAAAGAATAGCAACCTGGCCAATCTGATAGAAAAACAATAAATGAGGAGGAGGGCTATAGGATAAGAAAACAAAAAGGTAATGAATGCAGTAGATTTTAGGGAATTCAAGATGTCTATTAGGCATCCAGGTGAAGAAATCAAATAGGCCGCTGGATTCTTCTCGGGTGGAGATGTAAATGTGGAAGCTGTCAGCATATAAATGTTGTTTAGAGCCAAGAAATCAGACAAGTTCACAAATGAAGTGGGGAGAGAAAAGAGAAGAGATTTGGTGACTTATTACCAGAAAAGTGCAGAGCTGAGAGATGAAGAACCAGCAAAGGAGACTGAGGAAAAATTAAATAAAAAGAAAAATTAAAAATTGCTTTGTTCTGAAGGCAGAGAGAAAGAGAGATACAAAGGGGGAGAGAGAGAGAGAGGAGAGAGAGAGAGAGAGAGAGAGAAGCTGATCAGCTGTATCAATAGCTGTTGTGACATTTACTAAACTAATGACTATTACTGGGTTTAGCAGTAGGGAGACTGTTTATGACCTTAAAGAACAATTGCAGCAGCTTCATGATTGTGAATGGTTATTTGGAGTGGGTTCAGGTGAAAATAGAAAAGAAATTGAAAAGTATGAGTATAGAAAACCTTTTTAAGAGTCTTTTCTATAAACAGAATTAAGAAATAGAGTAGTAATTATAGAAGCTGGTGGGGTCAAGTGGATTTTCATTTTAAGGATAAGAGTATATTGCATTGTGACATGAAAGCTCTGGAGGAGAGGGAAAGGTTGACAATTCAAGAGAGAGAGCATACAATTTTTGCTCAAGTCCTTGAGTAAATGATAAAGAATGATCTTTAGTGAGCAAGTTAAAGTTTGGCATTCATTTCGAGCACAGAGACTTCATCTGTAATAATGAGAGAGAAAGCAGAACTTACATGGATGTGTAGGGGTTGGTAGGCCTGGTTAGCAAAAGTTATCCCATGTTCTTTGTGGACTGATTTTATTTTCAGAGAGAAATAAGTCAGGATGTGATCGAATGTTTGAGGAAATTCGAAGTACATGTGTAATAGTTATTCAAGTCAGTGGGAAAGTAAATGGACTAGAGAAATAGAGTATGGTTGTAAGTCATCATGAAAAAAGTCACCTGAAATTGGTGATCACAGAATTATGTGTGAACAGTTAGAATGACTGTATGGTTTTCTTCAGCTTGGTCGACTATGCAGTTAAGTGTAGGTATGGGCAGAGTTGGATAATTATAACTGTGGTTTCATCAAGCAAGTATGGAAAATAAAGAAGCAATACATGGACACAAGGAAGTCAAGGCAACACTCAGTGTGTGAGAATATCGACCATAATGTTTAAACTGGGGAAGATAGAAATTGATGGCATAAGGGAAGTAGGAGATTATATAAAAGCAAGATTAATGAATTGTAGGTCCCAATAAAATGGAAAGATTGTTGGATACTACAGCAAGAACTTGTTGGGAAATTGCTCCGTATTGAGAATATGGAGAGATTACAATGTTAAATTTGTAACTAAAATTGTTGAAGAGGACTTTCTTTGATGATGGAAGTGCTCTACATCTATGCTCTCTAATACATTAGCCATTAGCCATTAGCCATATATAACTATTGAAAACTGGAATATGCAATATTGGTTGCTAAAATTAAACCTAGGGATGATGTTTGGTTCCTTTTATCAATGGCTTTGCACATGATGCACACTGTTTATAGAATAGCTTTTCTTCTTTTCCACATAGTTCCAGAGTAAGCCTCAAGCTTTAGAAGAGAAACAATGTCTATTTCTCCTGTTTTCATTTCTGTAACTGAGTTATCTGCCTTCCTCATGTGTTAGCATGGCATCTGTAAAAGGCACTATATTTTATTGATCATGTGCCACTTTCCTCAAGTGGGCTGAGTTTTTAAAGAGAATGCTTCTATTTTAATTACCATATCCATCACACCTATTATGATGTCTAGTACCTAGGAAGATTTTGGCATATATTTGTGGAAGGAAGACAAAAGAGGATAGAATTAAGGAAGAAAGGATGAAAGGAAGGAGAGAGAAATGAAGGGAGATAGAGAAGGAGGGAGAGAGGAGGGGAGAGAGGGAGGGAGGAAGGGAGAGGAAAGGAGGTAGAGTAAAATAAAGATGGAAGGAAGGAAGGAAGGAAGGAAGGAAGGAAGGAAGGAAGGAAGGAAGGAAGGAAGAAAGAAAGAAAGAAAGAAAGAAAGAAAGAAAGAAAGAAAGAAAGAAAGAAAAAAGAAAGGAAGAAAGAAAGAGAAAGAAACATGTTAATGCTGAGGAAGAAAAGAAAAAATAAGAAAAGGAAACTATGGGAAAGCTCATTACAATAAAACAATCTTCCTAAAATTAAAATGTGTCAATACATGGACCAGACTCTCCTGTAAAGGACGAAGTTTGTAATTGATTAAAGTATTTAAAAAGAAAGTGTATGAGTGTAGAGAAAGTGTAGTGTAGTTTTAAACTAGATGATAGGCTTAACTGAATAAATTCTAAGGTCCTGGAAGATTTAATATTCCATAACAGTTTCTTGAAAGTTTTCCAGTTTGAATGAAAGGTATTATAGTAATTAAGAAATTCTTTAAAACTCTTATATTGCACTTTTTTCACCTTGCCACGCAGTAAGGTAGCCATGTGATGTATATTCTTGCTACCAATAGCCATTTATAAGAGTGTAGTTACAACTGCTAATTGGTTAATTGGACTATAAAATTTAAGCTTCGCTCGTATGCATTTTAATCAATGCCATGAAGTATTAGAAAACTAATTGCGTGTAAGCTTTCTGGGTGTGAAATACTAAAAATATTTTTAAACGTATGTATAAGATAAAAGTTCTACCATTAACATTTTACTAATTTCTGACATTAAGTTTCTTATGACTCATAACTAAATGGCTCTACACAGCTACTGTCAGTCAAACATTGAAGTCATTGGAAATTATTGAATAGAATGCCAAGGAAAAGAAATTTTTTATAAAGTTGATGATTACACTAATTTTAACATCAGAATGACAGGCATTGGAACATTTGCACTCATAAAATAACTGAAATATCAGAAAAACATACGTGCATAGAAACAACAGCAGGATCAAGTAGGAAAAACAGCCCTAGATGAAACTAAGAATTTATAAGGAACAGAGGAACCTCTATTAAAATTTTCCTAACTTCACACATTGTTAGCAAAAATATTCTCTTTTGTGCATTGAGAAGCTGGAAAAGGCACTTCTTGAAAACAATTTTAATATGATAGTTTTCCATTCATTATTTAATTTGATGCTATTAAACTATTCTTGATGGAAGCCATAATTCCTTCTTCAATGGAGGGAATGAAGTTGTTCAAAACACTCCACGTTCCTTATTCATTCTTCTTATAATAACTGGAATAAGTTTGTGATAGATTTGGAAAGGGTAAAACTGACACACAGTGGAAAACAGAAAGAGAAGGTCAATTAAACCCATTACTGTGGCATCATCAATGGCATGTTTTCATCAGTGTGTGTGTGTGTGTGTGTGTGTGTGTGTGTGTTTGTGTGTTGTTTTGTGGGATGGGTAAGGAGTGGGGAGGAGAGCCTCCTATAGTTTTGTGATTAAGTAATATTTTGAAATGGACTGTGTTCGTTAGCAGTAACCTTCACAGTGTTTCTTAGTTGTTTTTGTTTTGTTTTGATTTATGTTTTTTTAATTTTAATTTTTTGTTTTTTCCCTCCCTTTAAATGGGACAATATGCTGGAATGAGCTGGAGTGAGAAAAATGTTCTTTTTTCAAGTGAGATAAAGGTTTTTTTGGTTTTTCTCCCCCCCCCCCCGAGAATCAGTTTATTTATGGAGAATATTCTAGGTCGATTTAAATTACATTTCTTCAACGTGCATCACGACTGTAAGGGAGTCTTTTGGCCCTTTACTGTGAGAATCTGGGGTGGTGCCTGAATGTAAAACCCGTCAACATGTGCCACATTACCTATTTCCTTCCTCCCCTCTCCCATCATAAGACTGCAACCTCAGCAGTTTCTCACTCTCTTTGCCAGTCCACACTCAGCCTTAAGCAATTTGTTATAACTAACAGGCAATGGAGTTTTTTTGTTTTACAGGTTTTATTTTTTTAAGTAATCTCCACACCCAACGTAGGGCTCAAACTTACAACCCTGAGATCAAGAGTCACATGCTCTACCATCTGAGCCATCCAGGAACCCTTAGCATGCAATGTTTTTATCAGATAATGGTTTTAGCAGTTTCTGCTATAGGTAAGCATGTATAAGTAAGTCTATGACTCTAGATTTACATGTATCTCCTGATTTCAGAGTGGGGCTCTGCTCTGCATCCAAAGTTCTCTGAGGTATCCAGGGAAAGTTGTCCATTTTCAGTTCACAGCCTTTTCTCTTGTTCTGAGATTGGAAATGATGACTTGCAAGATTTTTATATGTCAGGGCTGAATCCAGAAGTCTGAAGACTCTTTCGTCTTCAGGTAAAATAGGGTATGTACTAAAATATTTTAAAAACCAAATTTTATATAAGGTGTACTTAAATGTTTTCAATTCAGAAGGCAAAAACCCTCTGTGTAATAATCAGTATTTATATATTCTAAGGGCATATGTATGCAAACATTTGCAAAGGACAGCCATTAGTAAATAATTTACTGTTAGTGGACTTTTGGTGAGGCATATTACAAATCACTGTTTTAATTTTTGGAGCATTATTACAGGAGTGATTAACTAAGAAAACTTTTTTCTAGTGGCCTGAAAGAGTAGAAGGTTAATGGCATAACAAAGTCCTACAAAATAAACAGTAAGATTTTTAGTATCTTTCAATAAGTTGGTGGTAGATTAACAGGTAATAACATTTGCATATAATATGTACTCAATTATCAATAAGCTATATGAAAAATTACTTTAACTGACAGCATGTATTATTTAAACTATATGTTTTCTATGCAGCCATCCAAACAAAAGAATATTGAACATGCAAGAGTTGATATAGCTATAAAATTACATTCTACATAGCCATTGCATGGCACAGAAATGTATTTCATATCATATGACGTAAAGTTGAGAATATGTGACAAAGTCATGGAAAGAAAGAGAACCTGAGATTCAGAAGAAGGAGAGATCCAGAGATCAATGAGGTGTTAATCCAAGACCGGTACTTCAAGTTCAAACATCAGCATGCTTAAACTTGAACTTCATATCATAGGATACAGCAGGGGTGCCTGGGTGGCTCAGTCAGTTAAGCGTCTGACTTTGGCTCAGGTCATGATTTCATGATCTCCTGATTCGTGGGTTCAAGCCCCATGTTGAGCTCTGCTGACAGTTCAGATCCTGGAGCCTACTTTGGATTCTGTGTGTGTCTCTCTTGTCCCTCCCCTGATCATACTCTGTCTCTCTGTCTGTTTCTCTCAAAAAATGAATAAACATTAAAAAATTATTAAAAATGTAAGACACAGTAAAAACTAGGATCTAAGATGTTAAGGTTTAGCCAGAGAAGTATGATGCTGATATATATAGAAATTTGTAATCCTTAAAGATATAGTGGCTGAATTAAGTCTTCTGGAAGGTTTAGGGAGAGATATATTAGTAAAGGCAGTTATGTAGGGTTTTTTGTTTGTTTGTTTGTTTGGTTTGTTTGTTTTTATTTTTCTTAGGGCAGCCCTACCAAGAGTACATATTTCTATAATTGTATTAAAGCAACTTTTGGATCTGAAGGATCCTGAATGACCAAGAATCAGTGATCTATAAGGCCACCACTAAACTCTGTGTTAAATGGGGGAGCATACATATAAAATTTGGATAAACTAGAGAAGAAGATGGAATTTGGACGGGATTGGGTAGGATGCCTATGTTAAATCCATGACCATTAGTAAGGAGCAATACCATATTTGTGTCTGATAAAGATTGACTATGAAGCACCTGAGTGGCTCAGTCAGTTAGCATCCAACTTTGGCTCTGGTCATGATCTAAGTATTCATGGGTTTGAGCCCCGCATCAGTTTCTGTGCTGTCTTCCTCTCTCTTGCCCCTCCCCTTCTTGCACTCTGTCGCTTTCTCTCTCTCTCAAAAATAAATAAGCATTAAAAAATTTAAAAAGAAAGATTAGCTATGGGTTCTCTTTGTATACGGACTTTAGGCCACCTGGATCAAGCTCAAAGGTAAATCTTGGTTTTGATATACATAGTAAAATTCACCAATTTAGCATATGGTAAATAATTTCTCTAGGAGAAATTTTTGTTATGTTTATACTGCTAACCCACTGTTTTTGACTATTTATGTATTAAATCCTTATACATAGAATATTACTACTTAATAATTAATGATAAGAGAAGTATAAAACATGAGGATTTTGAGAATATTTAGAGACCTGGAATGCAGTGTTTTCAAAGATGTGAAAGGTTTGTACATAAAAAGAAGCAATTTCCCTCTTTAATTTAAATATATTAGGTCATATTTTATGCAAGAAGAAAACCATAGAAATAAACAAAAAATACTCTTCTTAATCATTCTTCTGCTTCTAATGAGAAACCTTGACTATCAATAAAATTATTATGAAAGAATGAAGAACCTATGTGGAACAGATCTCAATTTCTAATGATATAAGGGAGAGCACACATTATATACAGAATGAGCCATGATTGCATGATCTGATGACCATCCTGCTCTTTCAGATGGTGCTTTCAATCCCAGTTTGACTCTATGGTTCCTTTTATGTTCCAGGTTCTCAGAAAGGATTCCTGTAGTGAAGATCTATCTAGAGACAGGATATGCAGGTAGGAGGATATCCAAGGTTACGATCATGGGATGTAGATTAGGTGGAGTTCACAGTTGCTACCTTTACTTTTGCCTATATGCTATGTGTTCTTGGTATATCAAACTCTGTTTTAATAGCCTATATTTTCAGTGTCCTTTATTTAATGGCCCCATATGGATGGCCAAGAAAGAGTGACATAAACTTGATTTCTCAAACTTTATATCTAGCCTACTCAGCGGCCATCCATGTGTTAATCATATTTAATTGACTCAACAGTTCTGTAAAGTAAGTACAAAAACTCATTTTGTTTAGTTAAGGGCACTGAGGATTAGAGAACTTTAAAAATGTGTCCACATCCCAGGTAGCTAATGGTACATCTGGGACTTGAAATCATCCTTGCGTCTCTGTGCTCTTAACGTCTGGTTTATTTCTCATTTATTAAGTCATCCCTCATTTATGAAAATAATCTGAAAGCCTGACAAATAAAAGTATGACACAAGGCATTATTCAAAACACAGAAGTGAACTGGAAATAAATACATTCTAAGGTCATTGAGGATAATGTGGACTGATAAATGATATGAGAAGGCAAAAAAGAAAACAAAAAAAACATGGCCCTTTCTTTCCTGTTGTTACAAACTGATTTAGAATTGGTTAATAGAAATTAATATTTAGAATAGTAATTAATTTAAGCAACAAGTTGTCAATTACTTTTTAAAAAATACTTTTAATGTTTTATTTATTTCTGAGAGAGTGACAGCATGAGCGGGGGGCAAAGGGGTAGGTCAGAGAGAGGGAGATACAGAATCTGAAACAGGCTCCAGGCTCTGAGCTAGCTGTCAGCACAGAGCCCAACAGGCAGCTCTAACCCACCAACGGTGAGATCATGACCTGAGCTGAAGTCCTTCGCTTAACCGCCTGAGCCACCCACGCGCCCCCAGGTTGTCAATTACTTAAAAGATACCAAGATTATTTTCTTGAAAAACAAGGTGGTAATCGATGAACTTTTGGGGTGATGGGGGTTCTGGAGCCAACAGCCAAGAAAGAATTCTTGAAGATGTCTTTAGTGTAAAATAGTGATTTTATTAAAACATGGGGGCAGAAAAAGCTGCACTGGGGTGTGATAGGTAACTCATTATATACCCTCAGGTTGGGAGGGGGTCAGGGATAGAACATGTCTCTAAGGAATTTTGGAAGCAAGGTTTCCAGGACCTTGAGGGGCCAGCTGTTGTTAGGGAAACAGCATTTATCACCATCTAATAAAACTTCAGTCATGAGACCCTATAGGTGCATATCGGGGGGCCATAAGCTTGGAGTATGATTGCCAGCATATATCTTGGGGCAGTTGAATAAGGAAGTAGACTTACAGGATCCTCGAGGTTGGGACAATGTTAAGCCAAGATTCTCTTTTACCCCTAGCAAAGGGTCATCAGTGCAGCAGAGCTCCTAAAGGGAGGTCAGTCTGCCTGTTTCTAGGACTTGTCAAAAGGCTGCAGGCAGTAAGGGAATTTAAATTTTCATTTGCCTTCGTTTCCCTCTCACATGACCCTGGCAAGCACTTAAACCCCTTTCCTTTGTCCTTGGGCAGCCAGGAGTGTCCGAGGAATATCACACATATTCCACCTGGGGGTGGGTGTGCCAGCCTGTATATTGCCCTCAGCTTGTCCCACGCTCCCTCAGCAGTAATTAAATACGATGTCTTTTAGATCCACCAAGTTGAAAAATAAGTACTCTCCAGAAATACAAAACAATAGTGTACTTTTCTAAAATTAAATCAAATTACTACCCAAAAAAACCCTACTATTATTTTCTTATATTGCTGGATGAACAACTGTATTGGTGTCTAATATTTGTGTTTGCAAAGACTATATACTTAGAAGTACCTTGGGAATCATTGTGTACAGTCTCTGACACAATGGAACTTCGGCACCATCCCAGAAATAGGTCTCTTGAATGTGTGGGGTTAGGGGAAGGGGAGGGGCAGTTATTCCATCTCTTTGTGCATAATAGAGTCTTGAATACTTCAAATGAAAACCAATTACAATCTCAGCCATTTCTCATAATGAGCAAATAATGGTTCTATAAAATTTATAAACATTGGCCCTAATTCTGCCATTTGGAGTTTAAGAAAAAAAAAATCTAATACCTCTTCTGCTGGGTTCTAATAAAGCTATTTATAAAAAGGTGGGAAATTTTTATTTTGTACTGTGAGGGAATAGAGAGAAAAGCCCATGAGGATTCCATTCTGTTGTTTGCCTGCATGCCAACACAACTGCCTTAAAAAAACCTGTTCTGTAACATGGTCAGGGATCAATGTAATGGATACAGCTGCTATAAAAATGACTGGTACACAGGAAACGCAAAATAAAGCTCAGGGGAAATTATCTGGGGAATTCAAACTAAAAGGAATCCTGGCCCGTGAAGAAAATGTAGGATTTCTTTGGGAGATTCATACAAAATTTCTCTTACCTTTTTCAGATACAGACAATCAGGGAAAATTCATGAGTAAAGTTTATCAGGGCACATGTTTTTAAAAACTCACTGAACCCAAATAACATTGAAAATGTCAAAACATTTGGGTGTAGATATATTCTATCTGATTATTATAAGTAATATTTTTACTATTTTAAGTATTACAAACCTGTAGAAAATGTATACAAACCTAAAAACAAGGCAATAATATATAATTACAAAATATCTAGATGGAGCCAATATTAACATTTTGTCATTTTTGCTTCATATTAGTTTATATTAAAAAGTACTATATTATGAATACAGTTTATTTCCCATGGTATTCTGTCATCATCCCACTTCACTTTCTTTCCCCAAAAGTGATGAAAATGAAAATATTTTAAAATGTGTTAGGTATTATTTTGAGGCATATTATTATATCTGTTATTTGTGTACTTATACATACATAAAAATACATAGTACTTTTAGTATTTGAATGGTAACACTAACTAGCTTTTTTTTCAATATTCTTTGATGATTTGTGTACATGGATACACTTTGCTTTAGTTTATTTGTGATCACTGTTACAGAGTAATTATAATACATAGATTTCTTTATCTGTTTTCTTATTGGTGGGCAGTTGTTTCCAAAACATTCCCATTACAGATAAATCTTCAATAAAAGTTTTGTTGATTATCCAGTTATATTATTAATCAATAAATCCGTCTCTATGTAATCTATTTACAGAACATTTTTTTTTATAGTTCTTAAAGTTATTTATGTAATACATATTATAAACATAATGGTTGGGGTGCCTGGCTGGCACTTGGTTTTTGCTCAGGTCATGACATTATGGTTTGTGAGTTTTAGCCTCACATTAGGCTCTGTGCTGACAGTGTTCTCTCCCTCTCTCTCTCTCTCCTTCCCCTGCTCATAGGCTTTCTCTCTCAAAATAATTAAATAAGCATTAACAAAGTTATGGTTATACATTTACTTGGACAGAAATGGTTATGACAATACTTTTCTGAAATATTCTAAAGAGTTATGGAAACTTCTATTGGGAAAGATAAACCTTTAGCAACCTGATTATCCTGGTTTTGTGGTTATGAAATTATAGCATGTTATTATACTCTCTTATACTCTCACATGCTTTTTCCATAGAGTTTTCCACATTTTGTGTATACTAGATTATCAACTTCATTCTATACTACAGGTTAATCTAGATTTGAGCAGAGAACCTAATGGACTTAATGTAATTGAAAACAAAAGCAGCATGATATGAGAAGCGTTCATCCCCATTTCTGTTTGGCTTCTGGCCTTGAACCTCTGAATCTGGCACAATCTGAGACATGAGTCAGGCAAATCTGCTTAGAACAATTTGTGAGCTAGGGCTCAATAGGTTCCTTGGATTAAAATAAATAGCTGGAGATAAACTAGAGGCAAGACCAATCTTGTACTTGGTAGAGCAGATGGTATAGCATAATCTTCGAAGATAGTTATTTCTCTGTTCAAATTATGGCCCCGGCAATTACTAGTTGTGTGACCTTGGGTAAATTATTTAACTTCAAGCCTTTAGTTTCCTTATCCATGAAATGGAGATAATAATTTCAAGTTTAGCCCGTTGGCAAATGATAATAAAAGATATTATTAGTGATGTAGCTTTGTTCAGGCACTGCAGTATATGCTTCAATGCATATATTTATTCAATGTCTACATAAAGCAATTGTTTCTAAAGTTCCCATTGAACAAATAAAGAAATGAAAGTATACACAAACAAAATAAATTGCAGAAAATTACAAATGTATACCTTGTATTTAATTCCCTATGTTGACATGGGTTGTTCACAGCTGCTCTCTGCAGAAATCTTATAAGTAAGGATCCACAAAGTGTCTTTTAACCCTCAAGTAACAATGGGAAAAATATTACTTTGGGAGTCCTAAACAAGTATTAGCTTCAAGACTGCTCTAATTCACAGAATGTCTTAAGAAATTTGTTTAGCCTTTGTATGTTTCAGATTTCTTCATTTATAAAAAGCAAACGTGGAAAAGTTCCACTTTCAAGCTCGCTTAAAATTGGTCAATAAAGTCATATGTATTTTCATAAAAACATATACTTAACACAAGCTCTTTCTGCTGGGTTAAAAAAACACAATTCACAAATATACAAGCAACAAAATCAACATTTTCAACATTTTTTAAAAAAACTGTCTTAAAAGCTTTATATGACATATGTGAAATGTTATTCAATGTCTTTTTCAACACAATCATTTGTCTTATGTGAATTAATTCCATTTATAGCAAGATGTTTCTTAAAAAGCTTTAAATAAAAGTGTGTAGGTGAAGAATGTGAGATCAGTTGAGGATTTTCCATATTACGCTGCTTGTTTTGAAGGATTTCGTTGACCTCTTTCCTCCCCTGATTACACAAAGTCATTGACACTGAGGTGCAGATATTCAAAAGAGATAACAGCCTCCTCCTTCTTGGCCTGAAGTTCTACACTCAGACATACCGACTTGATGCTCATCTCTGGTCTTTTGGATGCCCACACATGAATGCCATCTGTTAAGTTGATAACATATTAAATAAAATGAATTTATATTTTGGCAATTTGCACAGCACCAGGAGTAACATTTTGAAACTGGCTTTAAGTCTTCTGTGATACCAGCCATATTTTCAAAAATTTGATGACATCTGCAGATTCTAAAGAAAATGATGCCTTACAATTGAGGAAAAAGGAAGATGTAATCTGGGAGACTCTTTAGTGGCCAGAAAACACATTATGAATGTGCATAAAATTATTAAAATTGCATAGGGTGTCAAATGACAAGAGCATGATAAATCAGATAAAAAAAAACTGGAACCTGTGCGGATCCCTAAAATTGGGACTTTTAACTAAATAAATCAGGTGCAAAATAAATGAAGTAAAATAATGAGGTCTTTTAACAAGAGCCACATACTTTGGTGAGAAATATTTTGGCATTATAAAAACATGGTCATTTTGGGAGACACCAGCAAGAAGGCAGGAGAGTAGGTTCCTCACTTTCTCTCTTCCGGTGTAGGCACCGGGTACCCACAGCTGCGCACGCCGTTAACCACACCTCCCAGCACAGTGTCTTACTCTCAGGAGGGAGCCCTGCACTCAAGGGTCTGTAGCACATGTCTAGTACCACAACTTTAAGGCTGACACCTGAGGGGCAGTTCCCCAAGTCACCCAGCTCCCAGAGCCCCAAGGGCTCAGCCACAGGATCATTGTAAACAAAAAAGCAGTTTCTGAACAGATGTGTGAGCACTTCTCATAGCTCTCCCCTTCAGGCGCATGCTTACCAATAATTACCATTAAAGTAAATGTTCTAAATTTTCTAAACAAAAGACATAGAGTGGCTGCACAGATTTAACATTTTCTAAAAGAACAGGAGCACCTGGGTGGCTCATTTGGTTGGGCTTCTGATTTCAGCTCAGGTCATGATTTCACGGTTCATGGGTTCGAGCCACGCCTTGGGCTGTGTGCTGACGGCTCCGAGTTTAAAGCCTGCTTTGGATTCTGTGCCTCCCTCTCTCTCTCTACCCCTCGCCCACTCACACTGTCTCTCTCTTTCTCTCTCTCAAAAATAAATAGACATTTAAAAAAATTTTAATTTTCTTTTTTAAAATTTTTATTATTATTTTATTATTGTTAATTATATTTTATAAACATCACAAGTAAGATTTTTTATTTGTTGCCATTAACTGTCTGAATTTTAAACAGATTCTTGGACTAGTGGCTCTACCCAGCAGCTTGTTCAACTTTAGCACTGGTCTCATCCCCAGTAGCTTTTCCAAAACTACTACCTTCACCATGAAGCTCCATGAGCTTTCCCAATTCAAACGTGGGCTTCTTGAGCATTTTTACTTTTCTAAAATAACAAAAGACCCAACTCTATGCTGCCTACAAGAGACTCATATCAGCTAGCTTTAGGAACACATATAGCCTGAATGTAAAGGGTTGTAAAAGATATTTCATGATTTCCAAATGGAAAATCTGAACAGATTAGTAACAAATAAGGAGACTGAGCAGGACAAAAACCTTTCAATAAAGAAAAGCCCAGGAACAGAATACTCTACTGGTAAACTCTGTCAAACGTATAAAAAAATTTAATACGAATACTTCTCAAATTCTTCCAAGAAACTGAAAGTGGCGGGAGAGGGACATTTCCAAACTCATTTTATGAAGGCAGCATCACCCTGATACCAAAATCAGACAAGGACACTAAAAGAAACGAAAACTACAGAGGAAGATCCTTGACTAACAAAGGTGTAAGAATCCTCAACAAAATATTACCCACAACAAGAACAAAAAGTCACTAGCACATCAAAAAGATCATAGGCCATAATCAAGTGGGTTTTAATCTGGGATGCAAGGATACTCCAATCTACATAAATCAATAAATGTGATATATCGCATTAACAAAATTAATGATAAAAATCATACAATCACCTCAATAGATATTTAAAAATCTATTCAACATATTATCATGATAAGAATCACTAACAAATTTGGTGTAGGTGGAATGTAACTCAACTACAATAAAGATTGTATATGACTAACCCATAATAACATCACACAAAATAGTAAAATGTTTTCTAAGATAAGGAAAATCAGGAACAAGTAAGGATGCCCACTCTTGCCCCTTCAATTCAGCATAGTCCTGGAAGGCCTAACCAGATCAACTAGTTTGGAAAGAACAAAGGTATATGAATCAGAAAAGAAGAAGTAATACATCTCAGCTAGAAGATGGCATGATCTTATACATAGAAAATCCCTCAAAAAGCTTTTATAACAAATACATGCATTCGTTAAATAAATTTGTAGGCTATGAAATCAGTATACAAAAATTAGTTGTGTTTCTATATAGTAACAATGACATACAGAAAGATAAATTAAGAAAACAATACTGCTTACAATAACACCAGAAGAAAAATATACTTATAATAACTATGAATAAAAATAAATTTAACCAAAGAGATGAAAGATCTGCACATTGAACAACATGAGAATTAGGGGTGCTAACCCCTCACCACCTAGTTGAAAATCTGCATATAACTTTTGACTCCCTATCAAAATTCACTATAGATGTCACCTACTTTTGTTAGGATATCTATTATCAAAAAGAAAAGAGAAAATGTTACTGAGAATGTGGAGAAAAGGAACTTTTGGGCATTGCTGGCAGGAATGTAAATGGGTGCAGCCAGTATGAAAAATAGTTTGTAGGATCCTGAAGAGATTAGAAATAGAAGCAATCCCACTTCTGATTATATACCCAAAGGAAACAAAATCACTATCTCAAAGAAATATCTGTACTCCTATGTTTGTTACATCATTATTCATAATAAATAGCAAGATATGGAAACAACCCAAGTGTCTGTAGACAGTGGATAATGAAAATGTGGTATAAACAGTGCAATATTATTCAGGCTTAAAAAAGAAGGAAATCCTGCCATAGGATAACCTGGGTGAATATGGAAGGCCAACAGAGAAAGACAGATACTGCATGGTATCTCATACATGCGGAATTAAAAGAAAAGTCAAACTCATAAAAACAGGGAGTAAAATCATGGTTGTCAAGAGCATGGCTTGGGGAAATGGAAAGTGTAAAAAGGTACAAAATTTCACTTATAAGATGAATAAATTCTGAAGATCTAATATAGAGCATGGTGACTACAGGAGATAATACTGTATTGCATAATTGAAATTTGCTAAGATCGTATGTATTAATGTTCTCACACAAAAAAGTTAACTATGTGAAGTTGTTAGATGTATTAATTAACTTGATTGTGGGAATCCTTTCACAATGTATACATGTAGGAAATCATCACATTCCACCTTTTAAATATATTACAATTTTATCCATTTTGCTTCAGTAAAATTGGAAAAAATGTAAAAAATATTGTCACTTTGATTATTTATTTAAATTTATTACTTTGGGCTTATTTTTTTTCTTATTAATCTAGTTATCAGTGGGTAAATCACCACCATATTAGGCTATACTGAAGTGTTATTTTTTTAAGTAAGTAGGATATCCTATTGTTGTAGGGAAAAAAAAGTATCCAATACATCCATCAGCATGTTGAGAACATATTTTTTGTAATATTTGGTGGCTAATCAGAATTTACATTTAATGATTCCAGAATTTTAATAGGAAAGTGTGACAATCTGCTTATATTATTACCATATGCTTATACCATCATAGCTATTTATTGTTTTTTAGTTTTTTTAATGTTTTTCTTTATTTTTTTAATGTTTATTTATTTTTGAAAGATAGAGAGAGAGTGTGTGTGTGTGAGCAGGGGAGGGGCAGAGAGAGAGGGAGACACAGTCTGAAGCAGGCAAGCAGGCTCCAGCCTCTTAGCTGTCAACACAAAGCCCAACGTGAGGCTCGAGCTCACAAACTATGAGATCATGACCTGAGCTAAAGTTGGATACCCAACCAACTGAGTCACCCAGTTGCCCCTGTTTTTTAGTTTTATTTACAAATATTCAGCTAAGTAAAGGTATAGTGAATGTAGTTAAATAATTACTAACATGCTGTAGAAAATTCATTGTTTCTTGTGATTCAAATATTTGGAAAACTGATCTAAATTATTTTTCTTTTTGTTTTATATGGTCAATCTCAATTAAACATGCTAATATATTTTCTTTCTAGATAATCATTTTGGAATATATAATTCGCTAATTGTTTTCATTAAAAAGGTATCAGGATGATCTTTGCTATGGTGAAGCCATCATGAAGAGACACAAACACCTTTCCTTTGCAGATGACCTTATTTTTAGAATCTCCTCAAATAACATTACTTCCCAATTTTATCTCTTTATTTCATTGATTGATTTTTTTAAGTGTATTTATTTATTTTGAGAAAGAGAGAGAGTGCAAGTAGGGGCAGGTCCGAGAGAAAGGGAGAGAGATCTCACCCAGGCTCCATACTGTCAGTACAGAGACCAACACAGGGCTCGAACTCACAAAATGTGAGATCATGGCCTGAGCCAAAATCAAGAGTCAAATGCTTAACAGACTGATTCATCCAGGAGCCCTTCATTTCACAAATTTAATTTCAGTGTCAGCCGGACTAGTATGAAGCCATTCAGTAATATTTTCATAATCAGTGTTAAACCTTTAGTATATGTGTGTGTGAGAGAAAGAAATTATATCAAAAAGATAATTATACTCATATTTCTCCAAATGCTTCAGGACATATTAAGAATGGCCACAAGTTTCTGGGATGTGTCATTTCAAACTGGATTCAGAAAATTTATATAGACATAAATACATATATTCTTGCCTCATTTCTTATTGCTTTTTAACAATCAAACTTAACTTCAACTGTGGGAGTGTTGATAGAATAAGAATCGTTTGTAAACTTTTTTCCACCCTATTCCATGTTCTCAAATTGTTGTTGCCATACTAGCAACCTCGGTATCACTTGGGAACTGGTTGGAAATGCAAATTCTTAGGCCTTGACCCCAGTCCTTCTCACTCAGAATGTCTAGGAGTGGATTCAGGAATCTATATTTTAATAAGCATTACATTTGTCTCACTCGTATGCATATTTAAATGTAAGAATGACAGCCCTATGCTATTTCCAACCCCAGAGGTAACAACTTTTCAAAGGGTTTTGATATACTGTTCTATGAAATGGAAATGTCCTCAGATATCTTAATTGTTCCACTCATTTTCATAGAAAGACAATAATTTTTCCTTATTTTATATTTATGAAAACACTTAAGGAGATATGCATAAACATTTGAACTTCCTGCGTACAAGCCCTATGAGATAATACTATAACCATGAACACTAGCACTTAAAAAAGTGAACTATGGCTATTTATGATCATTCACATGATTTCTGAAAACTGTCAGTCTAAGACAATTTTAATTAGGAGTTTGAACAGACTTGTATGAGAAAATGTTTTGTAGACACATGCTGCAAATGAAACACTAAAGATCATTGCTCTCTCCTCTTTTCCCTTCACTCATATTATATCAACTGGAAAAAAAAAAATCCCCCCAAATAGCCTCACCAGTTAATTTCATACCTGGCTGCACAGAAAATGCTAAATAGAGAGGGTCTTTTTAAACAATAAGTACAACAACTATAACCATACCGGCAAGTGGTGTCATATTTTCTTCAGCCAGATAAATGAAGCATGAATTTGGAAGGGAAATTTGAGTTAATTGTCCTTTATATAATATGTTACCATATCCTGGGCTGTAGCACCAATGATGTGGCAGTGATCACTGCCAATGAATTGCAAGTATCAATTATGTAGCCATTGGTGAAAGCATTGTTTTTATGATAAATCTGAGCGATTAAGCCAAATGTAGTCTATTTCTCATTTTACTTGTGTGAATGCTTACATGTAATCGAAAATACTGTTCATTATTAAAGTAATGGAGAATAATATTTTCAATATTGAGTTTATCCAGAAATATCTAATAATGTTTAGAAATCATTTGTTGGGTCTCGTCCCTATAGTGAATATATTACCCTGTGTATATACACACAAAATACAAATGCAGATTCAAGTAACCACAAAGTACTTGCAAGTCATTCACATCTGCGTCAATATGAGAATGTGCCCTCGAGGAGACATGTGGATTGCATTGCCTTTGTCTCCACTCTCATCCCTTGCATGCTCAGCCACTGAATGTTGCTGCCACAGAAATCCATGGAAACACATTTTTTAAAATTTTTCTTATTTTTTATTTATTTCTAGGAGAGAGAGAGAGACAGCGTGAGCAGGGGAGGGTCAGAGAGAGAGGGAGACACAGACTCCGANTAATTTATTTCTAGGAGAGAGAGAGACAGCGTGAGCAGGGGAGGGTCAGAGAGAGAGGGAGACACAGACTCCGAAACAGGCTCCAGGCTCTGAGCTGGCAGTCAGCACAGAGCCCGACGCGGGGCTCGAACCCACCAACCGCGAGATCATGACCTAAGCGAAAGTCGGACGCTTAAACGACTAAGCCACTCAGGCGCCATGGAAACACACTTTTAACAAAGTACCTCATTTCACCGCAGGTGATGTGAATGAAAAGCAAGCTCTTCGCAGATTTCACAAAATGATTTTAGGATGATGAGGAAGCAAGCAAAGTGTGAGAAAGAAACAAATTTTAAAAATAAGAAAAAGGCTCAGTTTTGGGAGAATAGAAAGACCACAAGGTGAAGAGAAAAATAAAGACCCAGAAGCTGGAGATTAATATAGTATTAGGTACTTCATTGTCATTGTTACTGTCAGGGAGGAACTTTTTCTCTACTCCTTTAGGATTGGTTTTTGTGGGCCATAAACTGATAAAAGACAAAATAACAGGAGAAAGGACAAAGTTTATCCTCATAGGTTCATGGAAGCTCACAAGGGAAGTGGCTCATAAAAGCGGCTAGAATTTAGAGTTTATATACTATCTTCATAGGAAAAGGACAGGGGAAGAAAGGTCACTTAAAGAAATATCATGACTTTTAGGAAAGACAAATGGAACTTTGTGACCATGTTTGTTTCTGCGATTTCTCATCTAGGTGCTGGCTTCTCCTTTCCAGTGATAGAAGTCAATGTCTTTGAAGGGAGATTTATGGCAGGTGAATTTTTATTTTTGGAAGGCTCTACTTTTAGCAGAGAATGGGGGTAGTGTTCAGACAAAGACTTTCTGCTGAGAATCTGTTGATTCTCAAGTGTCTTCAGATCAAAATAATCTTTATGGCACAGTGGTAAATTCTGCATCCTTCATCATTTTATCTTCTCATTAAGAGTCCCAACTAGAACCAGGAGAAGAAAGAATAGATGGAGAAAAAGTGCTAATTGTACTTCTTACTGTCATCAATCTGGGATACTTGGCATTCATATTTATGTTATTCCCGAAGGGATTCCTATCATACCTGCTAATTAATCATCTTTAATTTATTACGATCTTTTTACATTGAGTTCTTTTTCTTTCCAGGTATTTAGTCAACAACAAATCTTTTTTTTTTTTTAATTTTTTTTTTAATGTTTTGTTTCTAGGAGAGAGAGAGAGAGACAGCGTGAGCAGGGGAGGGTCAGAGAGAGAGGGAGTCACAGACTCTGAAACAGGCTCCAGGCTCTGAGCTGGCAGTCAGCACAGAGCCTGATGTGGGGCTCGAACCCACGAATCGCGAGATCATGACCTAAGCGAAAGTTGGAGGCTTAACCGACTAAGCCACCCAGGCGCCCCTCGTCAACAACAAATCTACTAATTGCAAAAACAAGACTCTGTTTCAATTTAGCAGTCTTAGGTTTCTTCTGATAGTGTATGAACCTCTGTTTTCAGTTATGTGAAGAAATATTTCTCTCAATGGAAGAAAGTAATGACAGTGATACAAGATGACAAAATGTGCATATACTTGAAAAATGGAATATGTTGGAATTTATCAAGAATTTTATAATCCTTAAATCACTCATCTTATTCCTCGAAAAGTTAACTACCTTAAAAGGTATGCATGGTTTTTAGTCACCGAAAATTAGTGTAATCATACAGACAAAACAAAATCACTGGCAATGTACTTAAAAAAAGAAAAGCATAGCAGAGTGGAATGATTTTTATATTCTTACCCTTGGTATAAGAGTCTGCTTATGGAACCAGAATTAATACATCAATGTGTTACTTATTTATTCAAAAAAAATTCTTGACATATGGAATTAAAGCCCGGGTGGAAATCCACTTCAGTCACCTGGAGAGAAATATATGAATTAATAGAATACTCTGTTAATTAAAAATTCTAAAATGTCAAGCAAAGCTGTTTAGTTCTAAATTACATAGTTTCTCTATTTGAGCAACATTCTAAATGCAATGTGATTAGAAGCTCTCTTTCTTTTGTGTCTCAGTTGTTTCTGAACACAATCAATTTGACAAGTATCCCAGGAGTTACCCTTCCAGCAGATGCTTTCTGTACTGTCTCAATCAGCTGTCCAGAGCTCCAGAAAATGAAGATAAAACAATTTCACACTTGTCCTTAAGAGTCTCAGACACAGTGTCTACTGAATTATTTTCAAATGTGGGCATTATTCTCACAAAGCAGATGTTGTTCTAATGAAAATATAAGTGTATAAACATACGGATAATGGCATGGGGTTCCACAGGCTATACAGTTGCTTTTAAAAGTCTTAAAAATATCCACAAGGTTGGATTTTGGCATCTTTAACTATAATAGATACTTTTTTCTAAACATAATATCATGAAGAATACTAATCGATTGAACAAATTGAATTGCTCCAAGAAATAAGTTTTATTTCTTACTGTGAAGCAATCTATTCAACAGCCCCTAATTCACTATAGTAAATGCAGGGAAATTGCTACATTTTGCTGGAAATACTTTAATAATCTCGAACATGTGCTTTTTATTATTCTAACCTGTAGTCATACTGGTTTAGTTTTCCTTTAGTAGACTCAATAATGAGAACAAACTAAAAAGATGTCTTGAATTTTTCTATAATCGTCATTTAATACATAGTAATAACTTACATTTTACCACAGGCAGTAGATTGGGGTGGGGAAGGGGGGGAGAATAATTTTCAGAGCAAGACTGAAGTTCAAGTTTAAGGAAACAAAAGTTTTGATAATGCAATGAGATCTTCAGCAATTTAAAGATGTTTTAGTAAAGATACACTTGACATTAAATCCACATTCCAGATTAAAATTACATCCTGGAAGATTAAGAAAACTATCAGTTATTTATAAGTTTTTGGAGAAATATCCTACTTATTAATAGAAAGTCAATTTTTACTAGCCCACCAAATCAAAGTACCTATTTCTATGTACTCCTTCTCACTACTTTCATGCCTAATTCAATATTTCAGATAGCAAAAATATATAATAACATATGACAGAACTTTATAAGTTGAATTGGCTATGTTAATATGGCATTTACAGTAAAAAAGTCCTGCTTAGCTATCAACAGTCTTTCCCTGCTAAGTATATTCCTCTCAAACTCAGAGCATAAAAGCTCAGAAAATCAATGGTATTCAGCGTGTGTACACTCACACCATTAATTCAATCATGGAAGGACAAAGAACAAACCATATTTTATACTAAAAATATATATTGTCCTCATTTAAGATATTTTCAAAAATTGCCATTTGATATCTCTGAATCTATGAACTATCTTTTTTTCATAAAGGTAGCAATAATTAAATATAATGATGTAAGAAAATTTAAAGTCTAATATTTATTGACTGCTTTAACAGTAATCTGAGGGTTACTTACTGTCTTTGTTTGCCTTCTCTCAGAGTAAACCTGGAGGCAAGGTTTCCAGGGAAAGTCATTTATTTAGAAGATGATCATATCAGAAACCAAGAGGAGAGTAGGAAGTGTCACGAAAGAGTAGATTATCAAACCAGTATACCTGTAAGCAAGTGGAACTAAATCCCAGCCAGAAACTCTGAGAGCCAGAGTGGGATACACACCCTAGATTAAGTCTGCCTAAGGGGCTGAGAGCTGTGCTACTTCCTACCAACAGTCATTCATCTGTGGTTGAGGGCTATTTGGAAGGGGCCAGTGAATCCCCTGGCCTTGCCAGCCTGGCCCACCAGTGGGGAGAGTATCCTCCTTCTGCTAGAGAAAGGCCTTTGTTATGGCTTTTTTGATAAGTCAACTTGACTAGACTCTAGTTCCCAGTTATTCAGTCAAACATTATTCTGCGTACTGCTGTTGAGGGAATTTGCAGATGTAATTAAAGTTCTCTCCTTTGACTTTAAGTAAAGATTATCTTGGATAATCTGGGTGGTCCTGATGGGTTCGGTTGAAAGACTTCACATGTGGGCCTGAGGCTTCCCTGCAAGAGAGAAGAAATTCTCTCTGTGCACAAGAGCTTTGACCCTTGTTTATGTGTTCCAGCCTGCCGCTGTTGTCCCTTCCTGACTCTGCCTGTCCTATGGACTTCAGACTTTCTTACCCCTCTCTTGCAATCTTGCATGCAAATGCTTGGGGGGTGGGGGAGGGGAGAGAGAGGGAGAGAGAGAGAGAGAGAGGTTCTACTTCTGCTTCTCTGATTGAAGTTTGACTCATATGCTCTCTGCCAAAGATACAGAGATATAGTTGCTGGCAATTGAAAATTGAGCTGACGTGCATGGAAATGATGTGCCAAGTTGATACAGGCAAGGCACTGATACATTCATAGTCCATGTTAAATTCATTCCATCTTATCACTGATTTCCCAAGGTGACTGCTAGTGACATTCTCTAAAAAACAGATCTACATTAAAAGGTTTAGTC
The DNA here is from genome assembly GCF_003009895.1 of Hyaena hyaena. Lineage (NCBI taxonomy): Eukaryota > Metazoa > Chordata > Mammalia > Carnivora > Hyaenidae > Hyaena > Hyaena hyaena. The sequence goes on along the minus strand of NW_024081275.1, from coordinate 717,913 downwards.
ATATAAGCTATAGTAACCGTGCTGTTTTGGTTTTAGGGATGCACCTGGTTTTTATCATCTTCCCTCTTCCACCATCTCTTCTAGATATCCCTCATCTTAGTTAGGTGATGGCTTTAGTTGTCTGCTTTATAGGGTGACCCAGATCTTTATTCCTGAGGGGTCTGAGACCCTTGTTATGGTGCCCCTGTCATGCTCTGGTTGACTTGGCCCTCGTGATTGCTCTAGAAATATTAGCAGCAAGAGTTGAGGTCAGAAATTCAGGAGGACAAGTCCTATGCCTCAGTTGTTGATTTTTCCTGGTCTCCAGTCAAAGGTAATTTGATATCCTCTAGCAAGAGCAAGAAAGCCACTTAGGGGTTTCACAGAAATCGGGCGGGCTCAAGATTTTAAAGTGAAGCCACTGAGGTGTTCCTATTTCAGGTATTACTCCTTCCCTATCAGTGTCATTACTTTTGCATAAATGATGTTTTTCCTGTTAATTTTGTTGGACGAGGTCAGCAAGAAACTGTGACTGCTGGTGGGTCTCCAGGCTGAGCCAGAGTAATAGGAGACTCCTCACATCTTCCCCTATCCTTGGGATGCATTCTGCCCACCATCCCCACACTGGGAGCTGATTTAAAGGACACAGCCTTGAGAGAGCAATGTGTTGTTGAGACCATCTGGACTGAATATGACTGAACTCTGTTTAAAGCTTCTACAAAAACTTCTCAGAGTCTGGCAGGTAGGTGCAGAGCGCTATTCATCTTGTGGCCACCCGAGACAAGCCTCATATATAAGTTCCCTTGCTTATCCAACCTGTCACTGCCCAACCTAGATCTCCTTGTCCTCCACGTATGGGGAGGTATCAGAGTGTGGGGGGAGTTGTAGTTTCAGAATTCACTCAGGAATCTTCCAATGTGCAAACCAACAAATCCTCACAATCAGATTATAGGCCAGTTTTCTGCACAGTCTGTCTTCTGGCAGCAGGAGATCAAAATCTCACTGCTACAGAAGCCTTATGACTTTCACAGTGTGCTCTGAATTCATAAATGAATTTTGTTTTTTTGTTTGTTGTTTCTTTCAGGGAATCAATAGCAGTTAGAAAAAAATCTTATGATAATTTAATTTCCCTTGTTGCTCTCAAATGTTAGAGGTTCTATGTAAGAACCTCTTTTACCTGCACTCTGTTTCAAATCACCATGCTAGAGAATATTATTATCTCTCTACTACTGATAACAGTGTCTCTTTTTTTTTATTTTTAAATCTGGCTGAAAAGTGGTCACATTCCAGAACTGAATCCTAAGGCTTTGCTTAGGACCACAAATGATATCATCTATCTTATATATGGTTTCCCTCAAAAAAAGCCTGAGATAAAAAGGTAAGTGCTGGTGGTTCTGCAATAAAATATCATAGAAATATTGATAAAGAATAATATATAGATTTGAATTATTAGATAGAATTGATATAGAAAGGGAAAAATTCAGCAGAGTACATTATCAATCAAGTTATAATATTTAGGATGTAGTATGGAACAAACGCCTCAGAATAGTTCTACCAAGCGAGTAATGGAGCTGCCAAATTATGCACCAGCTTCTGCTACTCATTGGTTGGATTGATGGGGAAGCACTTCTATGTCCCCAATTTCTGCCTTATAATTCACATAGGTAGTGCATTCTTCTTTGACAAGAGAAAGCTCTTATGCAAGGAGGCATGGGTGCTGACAAAAGATAGACAAGCAGGCCTGCAATATTCAAAATAAAATAAAACACAGTAAATAATTAGTAGATATGGAGAGAGCACCAATATCTGTCCCATTTACCTTAAATAATAATGTTATATATTCAACATAAAATCTGTCAACCGTTGATTACTTGGAAAGGCAAAATGTACATTTGCAGTGATCATTAAGAAAGCACAGTAACAATTTAGAGAGCGTCATTGGGACCCATTACTTATGGTAGATGATGCAGCACCATAAGTAATGATGTATATGCACCATCAGCATTGAATAAATGCTAAAAGGAACTGAAGGAACGAGAATAGCTAATGTTATCATTTCAAAACAAATATCAATATGAATATGGGTCAGGAAAGCCTTTTTTAAAAATTCAAAACATTAATATAAACAATTGAATTAGCATCTGGGTGATTCTCATTCATCTGGTCCGTCAACACATTAATATTATTTTTTAAGTCTTTCTTGTCTCAGGTTCATAAAGGCATTTTTTGTCTACAAAAATGTGAAATATGCAACTGATGTAAAATAGTTTTTGTACAGTATATAAATTAGACATTACTTTTCTTTGTTTTTAATATAACTATCTTTCCTAACACTATATAGGATCAATCCTATGTTGTCCCCTGGAATATATTTTTTCATGGCTCCTGTTTGAACAATTCTTTCAAGAATATATTCTAAGATTTATGCATCCGTGTGAGGTAGAATGATTTAGAATAATGGATGAAGGTATTTAAGTATTTGCTTATTGTCCTGTGCTGCTTGTGAAGATTGTTTATAACATATAGGAACTATCTTTTACTGTTCAGATCCAAGAAACAGCTCTTCAGATTCTTTATTGTTAAATGTATGTATGTGCCATCATGAACAAAGGTTACCAATCCAGTTACTACTTATAACGTCGTGGTACTTGAGAACTTTTGAAAATTTGATATAGATCTTCTTGCCTCTTCAGTTTCTTTCAGCATTTTTTCATTCTGATGCTGATTATATCATTATTCAAGTGCTTCATCATCTATCATGAATATTGGTTTCCAATTATTCTCTTCAAAGTTGCTATTCTTTTCTTAGTGATGACCACAAATGAACATCTTGCCAAAAGTATGCAGGGAAATACTAATGAAAATTTCTTTTCTGGCCATGTCAAATTGACCATTCAGAATTGTATAGTATTGGTGCACAACATGTCTTCCAACCATGTTTTCTCTTGAATTCTTTGGGCCATAATTACTCTATTTCTAGAATGTGATCTCTTTCAGTGATGATCACACTGCAGTCTTCCACACACCATCAAGGAGTATAGGTAAGTCCTGTGAGCAGAGTACAATAAGGGATCCCATTCAGGAAGGAGTGTCTATCCTCCTTTGGCAAGGCTTAAGATAGACTGGAGAGAAAACAATGTCATCATGCCTACAAAGGTTAAGAGTCACTGTATGTGGGCAGGCTTGGTGAAACTATCTTTCTTTGTCTGAGGCCATCTCTGAAAGGAGGTGACAGCAGAACTATCTGCAGACAGAACTCTCATCAGCTGGGTTATTTTAGGAGTATTTCATTCATGCAGAGGAAATATGGTCAGTACATCACAGCATCTTCCACAAGCATCTTTTCTACATTTATTTCTAACTATCGGTTATAGATATATGGTAAGGAAATTGGATTTTTAATTTTGATTATATATTCAGCATATCCACTAAACTTTCTTGTTAAATCAAATAAATGTGGAAACTTTGATCCAATAAATGTGAATTACTTATTTTATGTTGAACCAACTTTCAATTCTTTAGAAAACATTCAACATTTTCATAATTTGAAACTTTATTTTGCTGGTTCTATGTTCATGATCATGATTATCTAAAATTATCCAATATTATGGTTATATTAGTTTCTTAAATTATTTAATATACTATTGTTATATTATTTCATATACTATGAAATATTATGATTATCTATCTTTGAATATTTGTAGGAACCACCCAAACAGTAAATACTATTTTATTTGGTTTCTTTGTGGCAAGATCTGTACTATTTTAATTTTTTAGTGTTTCTACAGAACTTCAAGTTTTCTATCATTTTCTAAGAAATTTTCTACTTTACCTAATTATTCTACTTTACCTGAATGCCATACAGTTCCTGGTGGTTTTGTCTTGTTTTTGGTTTTTTAACTTTGAAATCTCTTCTGCATGTTTCTTTTTTTTTTAAATATTTTTATTTATTTCTAGGAGAGAGAGAGACAGCGTGAGCAGGGGAGGGTCAGACAGAGAGGGAGATACAGACTCTGAAACAGGCTCCAGGCTCTGAGCTGGCAGTCAGCACAGAGCCCGACGCGGGGCTCGAACCCATGAACCTCGAGATCATGACCTAAGCGAAAGTCGGACGCTTAACCGACTAAGCCACCCAGGCGCCCCAATAATGTCTTTTTTCATGGGGAAATGGACACCAAGAAATCAGAAGGGATAATGGTTATCAAAGCTAGTACAGCTGTACTAGTGAATATTTGATTAAGTGATTCCCACTGTAATATGATACATTAATTTCCATTTCCCTCTATTGTTCTATTACTGACTAACCACTTAAGTTTTGGCTCATGTAAATTGATCCTCTCTTGTTTGTAGAAATAGCTTTTCGTTTTTTCTTAGTTGCCAGTTGTGCCTGAAGTTACCTTGAATAATTCCTTATTAGTCAGATTATTTTTCAAATTAAGCATTACATCTCAAAGTGATGCCGCCAAATTAAAATTATCCTTTTTTAAAAAAAAGCAGAAGTTATTATAACCACTGTATTGTTTGTTTTCCAGCCCCAGAAATTCTATTTCTAATGTGCAAGACCAATCATAATTAAATGATGGTCTTTCTCAGTTTTCACATTTTTTAAGTTAGTGAAATTATTTGGTGCCTAATAAAGATCTAACAAGTGCTTAGATATGTGCAACACATTATATATAGTCAGTGAATTGAAAACCAAAAATTAAAATTTCTAGGAAGTGTAAAGTCCTGGTATAAAGTCTTTATGATAATATCTATTTGTGTGTGTGGTTGTCTGGCAATCTAACATTCTAAATATGAGATTATGCTTCTGCTGTACAAACTAATTATGCTTTCATTATATCCAACATATGAAACCAAAGTATGTACATAATCCTTGAATATAATAGTATGAACATCAACAATAATTTACACCATAGTAATAATTTTGAAGTAGCATAAGATAGTCTATAATAAAAATACTATCATGTATTTTGTTCTAATCTAGTTTTCAGAAAATTACTGATCTGTGTGGTTCATAATAAAAATACTATCATGCATTTTGTGTTTTAATGTATTTTGTTCTAATCTAGTTTTCAGAAAATTACTGATCTGTGTGGTTCATGTTTGTAGTAACTTCATTAAAATAAGAAGACTCTTGACAAATCATTCCTGACCTGCTAGGGAAGATTGCTTTTACCATAATTTTTCAAAAATTTGTAACTGTAGCTGATGATCTTTTAAAGAGAGATACCACCAAAATAGCAGATATAATTTGTCTAATTACCTGGTTCAGAGTAGGGGGTGGCTTAAGCTTGGAAATAAAAAACAAGTAAGTAAACAAAGATATATATTAAACTTCCACAAATCTAGTTCTTAGACATTTACTAAGAAATTAGATATGGTTTTATTTAACTGTACTCTATAAATGTTTTATTTCTTTGAAATGACTTTTTGTTGTTGTTGCACTTGTGGGATTTTTTTTTCTTTTAAGTTTTCTCTCACATATCATCTTTTATTTGATCTAGTTCATGAAACAGTTTAAATAAGTCAGCAAACTTCTTAATCCTCTCAAGATGTCAAATAACACAGATGCTTAGTGAATGATGAGTTGCTTAAAAAGCATTAAGATAGAATGATTTAGATTATCCAATTCTAAGCTATTGCTTAATATAGCTATACAAAAATGATTGTCAAAAGTTGAATCTTCTGAAGCAGTAATACTCAGAAACAACTATATAAATCCATTTGAGTTACAACTCTAAAATGTCGAAAAGTAGTGTAGAAAATTTACTGAAATAAATGTTAATCAAATAGCAAATATAAATAACTGTGGATTAAAAATTCGTGCCTAACAACTAGATAATGCAATATTACTACCCCTAATTATTTTAAAGTAAATATCATCAATAATAATTCAAATGAAATACATAGATTAGTTTTAATATATATTAAAAATGAATTTCATACCCCAAATTGAATATAAAAGCATATTTTGGGTACTTATACATGGCTGAGTTTTAAAAGTTCTAACACTATGGGAAAAATATAGAAACATTTTTAAAAAGCACCTAGAATCAGGGGTGACTGGGTGGATCAGTAGGTTGAGCATCTGACTCTTGATTTCAGCTCAGGTCATGATCCCAGGGTTGTGTGACTAAGCCCCATGTCAGGCTCTGTTCTGAACATGGAGCCTACTTAAGATTCTCTCTCTCTCTCTCTCTCTCTCTCTCTTTTTCCCTCCCTCCTCTGCCCCTCAACCCTACTCATGATCTGCCTTGCTTAAAGATTAAAAAATTAAAAAAATAAATAAGAAGCACCTACAGTAAAAAATAAGTTTTAAGCAACATACTATAAGAAAAACTATATTTACAATGTTGTAAAAATAAGCCTAGATAATTATAAAACAAGAAATTGGTAGAACTGATATTAAATATATAAATATATACTTTGAGGAGAATAAGCTCCAAGTTCTTTTTTTTTTTTCTCCAAGCTCATACACAGCTGGTTGTAGTGATATCTCTAACTTATGACTAAAATTAATGTTAATTGTAATTAAAATAAAATTGAAAGACAAGTTAGTGAACCAAGATTTCAAATTGTCTTACTACTACAGTTGTACAATACAATTAATTATTTATAAGCATGAAAGAATCCTGAAATGTTATGACTCATACTATCTGGAAACAAATACAAATATTGAGATTCCTAATGAAAGTAATAGTTGCTTTGGGGCCCCTCGGTGGCTCAGTCGGTTAAACATCCGACTTCGGCTCAGGTCATGATCTCACGGTTCGGGGGTTTGCACCCAGCGTCGGGCTCTGTGCTGACAGCCAGCTCAGTGCCTGGAGCCTGTTTCAGATTCTGTATCTCCCTCTCTCTCTGACACTCCCCTGTTCACGCTGTCTCTCTCTCTCTCTCTCACAAATAAATAAAACATTAAATTTTTTTAAAAAAAGTAACAGTTGCCTTAATATCTGCAACAAAAATGCTATGTTGTGAAAAGAAAACTAGTTTATTTTTCTCAAATTTAAAAAGAAAATTTGAAAACAGAGATATTAAAATAATAGCTATCCAAATATTATAATACTTATGAATGAAAATTCAGTAACATTTTCACATATGATAAAAAATGTAATAACAAAAGTTTAGAATTAATCTTTCGTAGCAATTTGATGACTATGTGTTTTTAAAAACCAAATCTAGTTTATCTTGAAATACAAATAAGTTCTAAAGACATGTAGTCAGCACGTGATCAAGTAAATACATGATTGGCTTTTAAGCAGCACTCAATTCTTCTCTTTCATCTTTCTCTACTCCTCATAATTGCCTCTGCTCTAATTCATCCCCAGTGAAGATCAAAGGCAAAACCTTTCCATTTTAAAATAATAAGTGAAGACATAGCCTTGATTAATTTGACTCAAGCCCATAGGTTGGACCAATTTTTTAAAAAATAAAAATCTTGGATTTGTCATAAAGTCAGCATATATGATTAAGGTGACTTTCTGAGGTCTCTTCCTTCTATGTAGCCTGGATAAAAAGACTTTGGCTCAGGCTAGTCATCTCCCCTCTTTAAATTCTGTGTCATCCAGGAGGCCACTGGTGTGTGCCCTGCTGCCTGTACTTGAAGATTGAGGCTGACATCTAAGTGATCCTTTTGGAGGCATTGAAAGGACCTTGTTCACTCATTCTTCCTTTAACTCTCTCTCATTCCATTACTTCTTTACTAATGGATGTGCTTTCATTTCATTGAATGAAAAGTTTCAAATCTCACATTTGGACTCACAAACTTATAAAATGAAATTTCTAACACTTATTTTTAGGAGATTTACACTGATTCAGTTAGCTAATTTAAGTAAGTTTTTTTGTTGTTGTTTTGTTTTTTTTGTTTGTTTGTTTGTTTGTTTTCCAAATGGCCCAGACTAGTTAATAGAGTTCTGGAACTAAATTATGAGACTAAGAACAAATCAGTAATAAAGTATTCCGTGGTTTGGTTTTCCATTGTCCCCTATACTAACATTTTCTTTGAAGACATTGAATAAAAGGAAGGATGGATGACCAAAATCATATTAGAAATATATCTTGAATTCCTGTTAATATTTGAAAATAATTGCATAAATATTTTACTAGAACACAATATGTAATATTCATAGAAAAAAGTGATTTGGTCAAACAGGTATTACTACTTTGCCACTCTTTAGCTTACCCAATTTTCAGATACTTAGCATTTACTACATTTCAGGTTATTATAGTAAGACAAGTGACATAAGACAAGTACTGCTCTTACAGATCACAGTTGTAAAGGTAAGATAATAACAAGGGGTGCCTGGGTGGCTCAGTCAGTTAAGTATCTGACTCCTCTTGGTTTCTGCTGAGGTCATGATCTTGTGGTTTCATGGGTTTGAACCCCATGTATGGCTCTATGCTGGCAGTATGGAATATGCTTGGGATCCTCTCTCTCTCTCTCTCTCTCTCCCACTCCTACTCCCATTGTTTCTGTCTCTCTCAAAATAAATAAATAAACCTAAAAAATAATAAGTAAAATACAGTATGGTAAATGTTTACACTTACCTCTATTATCAGTACTTCTTGTTCATAGTAAAGACTCAGGACCCTGAAAAATCACAAAGAATATTCTCCATTTTAGAAAGATCATATAATCTTTAACATAATTTTAATATTCAGATTATTTTATATAAAGTGATGATTTAAATATCTTTATCCCATGCAAAGAAGTTATAATAACTCTTTATTATCTTTTACTTTTCATTTTTTTCTTTCTCTCTTTCTCAGCATCCATATTTGGGACAAAAGAACCTACCTCTTATATTTAAAAAAAAAATATTTCAAGGTGTGACATACAGTGCTTATAACCAGACATTTTGGAAAACCAAACCACAGAATACTTTATTACTGATTTGTTCTTAGTCTCATAATTTAGTTCCAGAACTCTATTAACTAGTCTGGGCCATTTGAGAAAAAAACAAACAAACAAACAAAAAAAACAAAACAAAAAACCAAAAAACTTACTTACCTTATATGACCACATATAGGGTCCAGAGACCCTCCAGAGTCTGTGACTCTCAGTCACTAGAACGGCGGTTTAAAAATTAGATTAGGCCAAGGTATGTTGGATAGTGAGTGGATCTGAAAAAGACTTTCTTGGTCTTATTCTCGGTGTCTCAGATAAGAACTTAAATAGCACATTTCGTAAAGAATATATTGGTAGATTTCTCCTTGCTGTAAGGTAGGAAGGCTATCATTTCTATTTTACCATTTTTTCTATTATATCTGTTTGATATAGATTACTGAATCCCAATTGTTGATAATTACATCATATAATTCAAACTGCAAATTTGTCCATCTTCTTAGCACAATTTTTTGATTCCTATTTCTACATACAATCTGAATCCAAGAACATGACAGAAAAACACAGTCACCTAAGCAGGAAAACTTTAGTGAAAACAACTATTAATATGAGACTGTATTAATGGAAAATTACCTAAAATATAAACTGCAGAATGAGTTAGGGGTTGTGGAAGAAGAGTACCCAAGTAAGGAGAAATTGTGAAGAGAAGAATCCTCCTCAATGATGGGATTCACATTGGAGAAAATGTGGTTTCAGCCCCTGGATGGCCCATGAAGTCACTGGATTGTCCTTGGCTGGTGATGTTCTATACACAAAGGGCCAAGACTAATGGTTCAAGACTCAAATGTTGTGAGGTCAAGGAAGTGACTGGAAGCCAGTGAAGAGGAGACAAGCTTGTTTGCTGTCAAACTTGATGGAGAATCACAGGAGGTGTGATGTGTTTATGAATTTAGTGGAGAGCTGTCATTGGATGCAACTTGGAGCGTTCATAAAATTTGCCAGCTGCTCACGGGGTATACATGAACTCACATCTGGTAACGTGCACAAGGGGAGATGCTTAACAGGAATTACCACCGACACCACCAGCTGGCTGAGGGAGAGATATGCTGGGCCACGCCACCCTTACGACTCCACCGTGGATTGCAAAGTAAAACAAGGGTGGGGGCGATGATGTCCCTAATTTCCACATATTAATGTCATCAATGGCAAACATTAATCAGTTTTCCATTATTTCATTAAATTGACTTCCTTCGGAGGGAATTTATGTTTCTATCAGAATGTTAAAGGCTTTGTACTGAACAATATGTATAATTTATCCAGATCATTATGCCTTAGTCTGTTATCAAATCTCTTGTGTTAGCTGAGGTTGGAGAAGAATCTTAAAGTGTTCCTATTGACCTGTTCATATGGGTGTATGTTTCTGTTTTCAATAAAGTGTTATAGATGCTAACTTTATATACACATTTCATAAATACACTCTTTCCCAAGGCGATTCAACTTTACCACAAAATGTATTTGTCTAATTTTCCTTCAATCGAATGTTACAACAAAAATTGTTAGAAAGGCGTAACAGTGTAATTTGGGAGCATATATTTCCAGTTGATAAGTTGCAGATGTAGAATTATTATAGGCAGACTTATGGTTGAAATTCTGAAGTAGCCATTTATTTCATGTAAAACCGAAATATCTATATCTGAGCACAAAGACTGATAGGCTCCTGAACAGCCCAAAACAAAATGGACATACATCCCTATTTTAATTTTTTTTACTGCACCTGTAAAGGGGCACCTTGGTGGCTTAGTTGTTTAAGCATTCAGCTTTGGCTCAGGTCATGATCTCACAGTTTGTGAGTTTGAGCCCTACATTGAGCACTATGCTGTTAGCATAGAGCCTAACTTGGATCCTCTGTCCCCCTCTCTTTCTGCCCCTCCCCTGCTCTCACTCTCTCAAAAATAAACATTAAAAAAAGATTTTTAAAAGGCTTTGTAAAGAAATTCACAAAAATAAATGAAATACTATCATTAAATCTTTCTTTACACTTTGATAATTACCAATATAAGATATTCTATAATACATTAAGATAGAATTTTATATATATATATAAATTTCCCTCCCCAAAACTGCTCATAACAAGACTATAATTATTATTATTTAACGTCGTTGTTGTTTTTTTTTATTTTTTTTTTAACGTTTTATTTATTTATAGGAGAGAGAGAAAGCATGAGCATGGGAGGGTCGGAGAGAGAGGGAGTCACAGACTGAAACAGGCTCCAGGCTCTGAGCTGGCAGTCAGCACAGAGCCCGACGCGGGGCTCGAACCCACGAACTGTGAGATCATGACCCAAGCGAAAGTCAGACGCTTAACCGACTAAGCCACCCAGGCGCCCCTATTATTTCACTTTGGAAATTGGAAGACAGTAGAACATTACTATTTTTAAATTCTAAGAGGTGAAACTATAATACGTTTCTGGCCTATATTTAAATCTATCTCTATGTATATCTATATGTATATATTTTACAATGTGTTTTCAAGGCAAGATGAATTATTTGATCTAGGAAAATAAATAACATTTATACTTCCATGGTTGGGCTCAGAGTTTATTCTCAATTAGAATTTTTTTATTCTAGGATTTAGTATGTTGTATGGCAAAAACTTTAAGAGGAATAACTGATACAATTAATAACATTAAAAACTTATGTTGGCAGTATATGAGAGCAAAATAAAAAAGATGTCATGACATTTGGAACTTTATGAAGTTCTTTAGAAAAACATAAAGGGAGTCCAAAGATGCTGTGATTACTGTCTACAAGAACCAGGCATTGTGGAAGATTTTGTGCAGAAGCAAGAAAAATAACGTGAAAAATAGATTTTCCTCATTGATTTGTTGAGTGATGTCTATATCACCTTTTGTATGCTGAAGTACTGAAGAAAGAGAGAAAGGTAGGTGAAATGTAGGATCTTTTAAAATAAGGGAAATACTGGACTAGTCAATGAGAATTCATCCTTAAATCGTCGTTGCAAAAATTTTAGTTCACCAAGAATCATTAATAAATGCTATGTATTACTTATAATTGACACAAAATATGAATGGGTTCAGATAAAATTAAAATACAGACTAACAAAATATTCAATCAAAGAAACAAATATTCAATTAAAGAAAATCTGTTTTTTACAACTTTTGATGCAGTATTGATGTATGTTAAAAGATTTAGAGATATCTGACTTTTGCTTCCTCAGTGTGCATATCTGAGACTTTAAGTGAGGTGGTTTATGTTTATTAATGAATAACTTCTTTTTTTCACGGGGTACTGAGATCAATTTTTTCCAAGTAATTTCATTCCCACTTTGGTCACCATCCCCATTATCCCAGGCACCCATTTTTGTACTGGGAATCAGTTCGTAATATGTAAATGAGATTTAATATTACTCTGAGTATCCGCTAAAAACAACCAATATTGGAGTTTACAGTTATAAGCAAGGGCTTTAGATTCTGAAATTTAAGGATTTAGTTATATGTTTGAACAAAAATAGGAGAGAATTCTCAGGGACTAATGATTTACTTAAAGGCATGCATCTTTGACCTTGAGGAAAACTGTATAACTTGCTCAGGCAATAAATATTTAAGTGGCTTTAGAAACGGAAAAACTGTAAAACCTGTCATAATGCTTTAACAAATCAAGTCAGCTTTAGCCAATGTAATGTATTGGGTGTAAGAACAGACAAGTTACCCAATGTATCTAATTATACAGAGTTTATACCCTCTGACCTCTTGTCAGCCCGCCCTCACTTTGCCTGTAATGGAGATAATGATGAATATTCTAAATCACAAATTGTGTCATTATCAATCCATTTCAACTTCTTTGTAAGTAAAAAATAACTTAAAAAATACTGATTAATCTTGCATTTGGTGACTCATTTAGTAATAGATATATTAGGAGTTAGTTCTATTTGCAACTTTCCCAAGATGTATGCTGTAGAAAGAGTCTCACACTATCTCTTCTCTATCAGGGCAGAGAAATTTTATATATATATATACGTGTATATATATGTGTATATATATATATATAATACACACACATATATACATATACAGTTGTCCTTACATTCAGATTTAAAGCTGCTACTTAAGAAATGTGGGTTTTTAACTTTTCATTCATACTTGAATATCACCACTTGTAGAAAACAATGATTTGTACATTTCTCTAGAAAGTCTATCCCTGAGTGGACTTGTAAAGAATTAGTACCATCATGGAAATATTTAAACTTTTCTCTTTAGAAAGAGTTATCATTCTAGAAAAGAGAGAAATTAGAACAATTTCATTTTTTTCCTTTCCACGTGGATAATTAAAATGAGTTTAATTAGATTATCCAAACATTTAAATAACATGGAGATAAGCACCACATAAATAGATCTTTGATTAAAATCATCAAAATGAGCTAGTTTGCATATAGTATATTCTAAATACATATTGAAATGACAACATTTGTGACCATGATTGCTGTAGCAAGCCCCAAAGTAATTAATGTAGTTGCAAGGAAAACCATTAATCTTGCCATGTCATTTTTCCTTGTTTTAGAAACTTTAAACTTGCACACTATATTAATCTAATATCCAGCTGTCAGAAAGTATATATTTGTCCCTCAGGGTTTTAAGTACATTCCACATGTTTATTCAAGTAGAGTATTTAAGAATATTTTGACCTGTTCCTGAGTTTATTGCAAATTTATTTACTTAATATTCTAGTTTGTCATAAAAATACAGGAGACAAGAACTTGTTAGGCCACACGGGAGGCATTAAAATACTATGAGGAGTTGTTTTTGCCTCCCTTCTTCCCATGAAGCCAAGACCTAGAGAAAAAACAAAGAAACAGAAAAATATATTTCTATAATTATGTGCCAGGTTGTATGGTTCAGAATGTTAGTGTTATATAAGCGCTGAGAGGCACCAATATTGGATGAGAACTAGAGTAGCTGGAAAAGAAAACTTGGAGGCTGTAAGTCTCTGGAAGGGAAAAAAAAAAAATGAAGAAGGACATTCTGATTGTGGAAGCATAAAGAAGAAAGCTAATTTGGTAGTAGTTGAAAATAAGGCAAATAAATGTAGGTTAGATGTTGGCAAATATTAACTGTGACTTTTTAAGCCATTAATTACAGAATAAAGGTCCGGTTTTAAGATTTTTAACACAGCCATGGAACATAGGATGAGTTGTAAGCAGACAGATTCAATTTTTTTTTTTCCTAAATGTGTTCCTCCTGACGGCAACTCTGTAGTTGATCGGTCAGTTCTGAGTCTACAGTTTGGTTTGTTGGAACGTATTTATTGAATATTTGAATGAATTAATGAGTGAGCGAATGTGTCTGAGAAAAGTATGAGGGTAATTCCACTTCTGCTGAGTTTGTAGCTAGATATTAAAAGGTATCATTCCTATCCCAATAACTAGGTATAAGCCAGAAAAAAATATTGTAAATTTTCTTGAACCCATGAGAAAGCTGAGCTTTTAAGGAGACATGTATGTAGTTTGAAATTGAAGGGCAGCTCCTTCCCCTAAGAAGAAATTGATGCCTCAACCTTCTCTACAAGAAAGAAAGACAGGGCCAACATATAAACAAGGAGGATCAAGTGAGCTAAAATATTAATAAAAATTTAAAGGCAAAGTATAAGCTGATTTAATAGTATGGAGGCTATGAGAATGAGATGCAAAAGGAGTTTGCCCCCAACCACGGTCTCTTTCTTTCAGAACTCCATGGGAAAGTCATAAGAAAATAGAGGATATGGGTGGAAACCACCTAGAATTGCCCCTAAGTATGGCAAGCATAGGGAAAGGATCAGGCCCCTGTGGAGAAAATGGACTGACTCTGAAAAGCATTTTACATCAAAGGGAGAGACAGCAAACCCTGATACCCCCAGAGCAAAAGGAAGAGTATAGAAGAAAGATCTCTACCCATGGGGAAGATGAGGAAAAATTCCCAAGGCAGGGATGTTATATCAAAAATGGACTCCCCAACAAGAACCAGAGAAACACAAGGCAAAATTTTGTTTGTTTGCCATAGAGAAAATGACAGAAATGCCGAGAAAATCCCACACGGGAGGCCCAAGATTGAGGCTGGAACAGTCCCTGGGCCTTAGCAGAACCCTAGCAAAGCACGAATTGGCAAACACCGGAAATCTACCTCTGGGGAAAGGCTGCATGTTTTAAGAGAGAGAACGAGCCCTTCTCTTGTGCAAGCATATATGGATAGTTGAAAACTGAGGCTGGAGCACAAACATTAAGAAGTGCTCTCTGAGGGACTCCTGGGTGGCTCAGTTGGTTAAGCCAACTGACTCTTGGTTTCACCTCAGGTCATAATTTTGTAGTTAGTGAGTTTGAGCTCTGCTTCAGGCTCTGTGCTGACAGTGCAGAGCTTGTTGGGATTCTCTCCACCCTCTATTTCTCTGCCCCTCCCCTACTCATGCTCTCTCTCTCTCTCAAAAATACATAAATAAACTTAAGAAAAATATGGTCTCTAAATCCCAGCTCTCCACCTGAGAACAAGGCATCAGTAGACTAATTTAAAGTTTGAATTTTGACAAGATTGACTCAGTACTCCCATGCTACTGCATGAAAGATGAAAACATATTTCCAGTTATAAATACTATTTACCTCAGTCTCCCATCTTTTACATATGAATCCTAGTATCCGATCAAAATTTATTAGACTTAAACACACAGTCACACAAACAAAATAAGAGGAAATGAAACAAACTCACTAATCAAGTGACAAAGCAATTGGTAGAATCAACCTCAAGAGATGATCCATATATTGCGACTAACAGTGTGATTCTTTTTTTGTTTTTTAAATGTTTATTTATTTATATTGGAAGAGAGGGGAAAAGACAGTGCAAGCCGGGAAAGGGCAGAGAGAAAGAGAGAGAGAGAATCCCAAGCAGGCCCCACATTCAGCAGGGAACCTGATGCAGAGCTCCATCTCCTCCATCTCAGACCACAAGATCATGACCTGAGCTGAGATCAAGAGTTAAAATAATGAATATGCTTGGAATCAATATTCTTAGAATCTAGTGGAAAACATGGACATGTGTGAATGTGGGAGAATCCCGGTAGAGAGGTAAGACTTTAAAAAGTCAAATATAATATTAGAAATAAAGGTGATACTATCAGAGATGAAGAATTATGTTGGCACAATTAAGTAAATGATCAGTGACCTTAAAGATAGGTCAGCAGAAATTTTTCAAATGAATACACTGAGAACAAACAGTGAAAAAAAAAAACCTCATATAAGCAAATCACGAGAATATAGAAGAAAAATACTTCTATTACTAATAACAATTAGTACAATACATACATAAGTAGATACATCATGTTTAAATTGATGAAGGCAAAACATAAGAAAAAAATCTTGAAAGCAGCCAAAGAAAAAGACACATTATTTATAGATGAGCAAAGAAAAAATATGCAAGATTTCTTGTCAGAAACAATGCAACCTCAAAGACAATACAGCGATATCTTTAAGCAGTGGAAGAAAACAAAACCTGCCATTTACACCCAGTGAGAATATGTTTATAGCTAAAAGTGAAGTAGATTTTTTTTCTTGGATAAATAATAGCTGCTAGAATTTACTTCTGGCAGACCTGTGCTTCAAAAATGTTAAAAGAAGTTTTCAAGCACAAGGAACAATGCCAGAGAGAAACACCCATCTACAAAAACAAGTGAAGTACCCTGGAACTGGTAAAAATAAAGATAAATGTAAAGTCATTGTGCTTACTTTTAATTGCTGTAAGAGATGATTTATTATCAGAGATAAAAAAGGTGTCAAGGTATGGGGTATATAACACATGTAAAATATGGGGCTGCAATAGCACAAGGCTAGGAAGCAGAATTGGAAGTATATGTTGACTAAGATTCATAGACTATATGTGAACTGATATATTATCTAAAAGCAGACTGTAATAAGATAGTCCAAATCTAGAGAAACTTCTAAAACTTAGAAAAATGAATATAACAGAAAGCCAATGATAGAGAGACAATGTAATAATAAAATATATCCAGTCCAAAAACAGAAGAATAAGGAGCAAAGAGCAAATTAGAACAACTAGAAAATAACCACAGTATGGGAAGTTAAATTCAATCATTGCAACACTTAAATGTAAATTGTCTCAATATCTCAATTAAAAATTAAAGTAGTGACAATTGGACTGAATTTATAAAAGGCCCTACTATATTCTCCCTATGAGAGATACACTTTACGTATAAAGACCTATATACGGTAAAAGTTACAAGATGAAAAATGTAACACAAAATCAAAAATTAATTTCGATTAAGTAAATCCTCAAAATTAATGAAAAGAAATGTAGAATAACTATATTAATATCAGAGAAAGTGGACTACAGTACATGAATATTGCCAGAGACAAAAAGGGACTTTACATGATGACAAGAATGATAAATCACCAAGAAGATATAACAATGCTGAATGTATAAGCACATCACAACAGAATTTTGCAATGAAACTAATAGTAAAATAAAAGGAGAAACAGACAAAATGCACCCATGGTGATGAGTGCCTTTTTTTATTTTCTCTATTTCTGATGGCTTTGACATTAGAAATCTTGTTAACTCCGAAGAGACTGTGCCCTAAGGGCTAGTCAGTTCCTACAGATGGTAATTATTTGTCTTTGCGCACACTTTTCATATGCAAACTAATCAGTCCAGAGCCCTTATCCCTACACTGCCTGCTTTATCAGGCTCTTACAGTCAAGGCCACTGATAGCCCACCTGGGCTGGGTAACAGCAACTAGCAACAGTTCCTATGTCCTAGAGATCACTGCAATTTTTTAAAATACCTACTCCTTAAACCTGCTTATACCATATCACCTGTTTTTTCCCCACAGAAACCACAGTTAAGACTCTTGTCCATATTTTCCCCTTGCTCCCTCTGCCCCCTGACCAGCCCTGATGTTTCCCTGTGTCGCTCTGTGTGGCCTGTCATATCCTCGAAGCTGTGAGGAACAAACTCTCTTCAATGTCAATCATCACCTGACCTACTGGCCTCACCATACCTCAATAATAGTAAAACCTACATTTAAAAATATACTTAAAGACTGTAACACTTGTTCCTCATGAATTGAGAGAAGGAAACAGAATACCACTAAGGATATTGAAGAACTGAATGACAAAACATTCTACTGAAGATTAGCAGAACACACTTCCAGGTAGAAATGAAACATTCACCAAAAAGACTCTGTGCAAGGACATAAAAGAAACCTGAATGCGTTTAAAAGAACTGAAATCATACAAAGTGTTCTCTGACCAAAATTAAAATGCAAATCAATGATAGAAAGATATCTGGAAAATCTCTAAGTATTTGGAAACTCAACAATATTTTACTAACTAATGCATAGTCACAAAGAAAATTAGAAAATATTTTAATTAATAAAAATAAAACCATACCACCAATATCTGTAGAAAGCAACTAAAGCAGTGCTTAGAAGGAATTATAGGGTAAAATGTTTATCTTGCAAAAGAAGAAACAACTCAAAAAAGTATTTACAGAAAGAAGAAACTCAAAACAATCTAAAGAAAGAAAATAATGAAAATGACATCATTGAAAAATGAAATCCTGAACCACATAAATCAGTAAAATCAAATGCTACTTCTTTGGTTCTTTGAAAGACTGACACATTTGATAAACCTCTAGCCACACTTGTAGCAGGATTCTCACACAGTCATGACATCATGGCTTTTCTTTCTAGGAAGCAACTTTATCCATGCCAGCATGGGCTCAGTTGGGTTCTTACTGAAAAACTGAGCCCCAAACCCCACGTAGTGTTGCCTTTTACGCATTTTCTACTTCTTTGTCTCCCATATATGGGTAACGTAAGGATGCCTTCCCCAATTACTGTATTTAAACTAGCACTCTTGGGGCACATGGGTAACTGAGTCAGTTGAGTGTCTGACTTTGGCTCAGGTCATAATCTTGTCATTTGTGAGTTCGAGCTCCACGTTAGGCTCTCTGCTGTCAGTACAGAGCCCAATTTGGATCCTCTGTCCTTTTCTTTCTCTGCTCCTTCTCCACTTATATGAGTGCGTTCTCTCTCTCATTCAAAAAGAAATAAACATTAAAAATAAATAAATGAACTAGCACTCTTCTCTCAAGTCAGCAGTACCTGTCCTGTCTTGTTTATCAGATAGTAAAAACATAATATAGCATGGAGTATTTCCAGGAAGTTTCAATCATCAGGACTTTGAGATACATTTGAAAGTTGAGCTGTAAACTAGTCAAATTTACCTAGATGACTCCATGTTTCTCATATGCATGAATCTGAACCATAGCAGATATTATTCTTAGAAAAGGTACTAAGAAGGAAGACTGGGTTCCTCAGTGTATGGCTAGGTTTTCCAATGTGTTTCATAAACTGGAAATTAAATTATACAAAGTAATGTATACCATTGTTTTTGTCATCTATAATTGATCTATATTTCTTCATTTTTTTTTTTTGAAATCCCACTGAAAGCCTAGAGACTTGCGAGGATTGGCAAGAAACGAGAGGTAGATTGAGAACTTTAAAATTTTTAGCAATTTATCACTATGTACTATAATGTAAAACAACTTTACAGGTCTGTTTTAATTTTTCTTTTACCACTGTCCTTATGCTACAAGTATCTGGCTAGGGCAGAAATTTTAAATGTCTTTATGATTAATAGGCTAAGGATATGGCTCTGATCTGTGTGTGTGTGTGTGTGCATATATATATATGTGCATATATATAAACCTGTAAAAAAATATATACACACATACATAATATATATGTATATGTATGTGTCTGTATATATGTGTGTGTGTATATATATATATACACATACACTCAACAACCTACATTGCCCATTTTTGTATCTGGTACGATTTAAGGCATATTCTCTTCATAATGCTTCCAGGGATCTTGCTCATCTCCCAGGTTCATTAGACCCTGCTGCAATTCTTGATAGCCCATAGGTCTTTTTAAAGTCTGCACATGACCCACATCCAATCTCTGTGCCCCAAATTAAACCTGCAACAAAATCCTTCCCTGTTTTTTTTTTTTCTTTTTCTTTTTTTCTTTTGTTTTCCTCCCAAGAATCACATTCTCTGGGTTCAATGCCAGCATAAAAGAGCTATGAGAGAAAAGTGGAAATTAATTTTTAATTCTTTCCTCTCTTCCACTCCAAAGGATCTGTTTCTTCTCCTTTCTATCTCAGATTAACTGTGATTACTCTTTTGCTAGATATGCTACTAGGTTATATGCATTTTCTCTGGTGGCACTAAGCCTCGTGTCTTATTCCAAAGGATAGGCAGGATAAAGAGGAAAGAGATTTACAGTGATGGTGAGAGAAAAATTCAAGGTTCAAATTTTTCTAAAAGATAATGTTCACCATTTTATAAAATAATATAGATGAGAAAATATTTCAAATCATCTAGAATTCTTTATTGCTACTTAATTTTGGCATCAATTCTGTCTTACTACTTTGTAGTTTCTATACTCAAGAAGAGTCATCAGTAATTACCATCCCTCAAATATATCCATTCTTCACTTTCATAATTGATGAATTTGCATTTTTAAACTTTGTTAGAATCCAACAATTTTCCTTTTTTGTTAGCTTTTCTTTTCTTACTCTCAGCTTCTTTCACATAACTATGGCCTTATATGGATTGATACTAACTTTAATCTTTGCTGCAGTTCGATAAGCACACCTCTGTTAAGTCCACATAAATCCTGTCTACTAGTAAGACGCTAACAAATGGCTGTTTGTTTATCCTAACATTCCCATTTTTTTTATACTTGATTTTTAATCATCATCTTCTCAAATTTACTAAGTTCTGTTCAGGCACTCTTCAGAGATAATCAGGCTACCCCATTAATTAGGTAAATGGACAGCAAATTTAAAAGAATTTAAAATTATAACTGTTCACATTTGATACAATGTAAGAATCCCCACACTCTTTAACACCGTAAATTGGGAAATACAAATGCTGATAAGCTAAATCATTTCTGAACAAGAATGACTTAAAGATATACTCACTGTATTAGTCAGGGCTCTCCCGAGAAACATAACCAAGAGGATGTAGGTACACATAGAAAGAAATTTATTTTAACGAATTGACTCACACAGTTGTGGAGGTACAAATCCAAAATCTTCAAGGTACACTGGCAGTCATGAGGCCGGTTAAGAATTGCAGTCTGAGTGTAAAGGCAGTTTGCAAACAGAATTCCCTTCTGTTTAGGAGAGGTCAG
Organism: Hyaena hyaena; assembly: GCF_003009895.1. Taxonomy (NCBI): domain Eukaryota; kingdom Metazoa; phylum Chordata; class Mammalia; order Carnivora; family Hyaenidae; genus Hyaena; species Hyaena hyaena. Next base: position 696,821 of record NW_024081275.1, on the reverse strand, counting down.
TCTTTGTTCTGCTAAGGCCTTCAAATGATCGGATGAGGTCCATCCACGCTATGGAGAATAATCTGCTTTATTCAAAGTCCATCTGCGTACATATTAACGTCATTCAAAAAACGCTTTCCAACAACATCCAAAATTGTGTTTGGCCAAATATTTGGGCAACGTGTATCAGCCAAGTTGACATGCAATACTTATGCCACCCTGAAACCCTTGGTAACTTAAATATGAACTATGCAGATTAATTGGTAAATATGACAACCATAGATATCTAAATACATTTGTTGTTCAAACAGTGGAAAGTATAAGATATAACCAAGTAGTTCATTTTTACAACCTTATAATGACAAAGGCCCTGTGTTCACAGTCACACCTTGCAGGGACCAAGATGTTATTTTGCAAATACCATTTACATGAGTGAGATGGCAGGCAAAACAAGATGTGCAGGTAACAGATAATGTCACAGGTAAGACATGGTAGAGAATTACAATGCTGCCTTCTCTGTCTCTTCTCAGGAAAACGCCCCAAACATAAACATCTACTATTTGAAAGTTTCTACAGGGGAAGCCTAGGGAATATATGCCATTAGAATCTACACTGTGATGGCTTTTCATGAGCCTCTGCTACCTTATATTTTTTCAGTAACTACCAGGATCGAGCCTAAATGAGGATATAAGTAATAAAGTGATTCGAGCAATCTCTAGAATAATGGTAGAAGTGGTCTCAGGTAAAACCATGACCTAGAAATTTCAAAAACAAAACAAAACACTATTTCACAGTACTGCCATTTAGATATGTATTTCTTACACACTGTCATATATAACTCCCAGGTGATTTTTTAAATCAATAAGTTTTATTGTTGATTTCAGTGGTTTTCAAACTTCTTTCTCTCAGCATTATAACTTCAATGTCAAAACCACTCAGTCCTGAGCAAACCATAGGGGATTGTTACCTTAGGACCAGTGACTGATTAGGACATTGACTCTTAGTATGGAGCACATTTACAGGGATGGGAAGAAGATAGAGATGTAGTACCCATGTTTAAGTTTCACAGTGTTTGAAAAGAAAAACAAAAAGAATTTTAGCACATGAGATTACAAAAACAAACAAAATCCAACACTGCTGTTATGTTCAATAAAAGAAATCAGAGTTTAAAGTTTAAATATGGCAAAATAGCAAAATATGATCTCAGAATAAAAGACAACCCTTAAAATTGAGAACATTGTATTTTCCCATTTTATCACAGGTGGCTATAAATTTCCCCCACTGGCAGAGGCAGGGGGTGGGGCCCCTGGGTAGTTCAGTTGGTTGAGCATCCAACTTAACTCAGTTCATGATCTTATAGCTTGTAAGTTGGACCCCCGCATCGGGCTCTGTGCTGACAGCTCAGAACCTGGAGCCTGCTTCGGATTCTTTGTCTCCCTCTCTCTGTCTGCCCCTGCCCTGCTTGCTCTCTCTCTCAAAAATAAATAAATATTAAAAATAAATTTTAGGGGCGCCTGGGTGGCTTAGTCGGTTAAGCGTCCGACTTTCGCTTGGGTCGTGATCTCGCGGTTCGTGGGTTCGAGCCCCGCGTCGGGCTCTGTGCTGGCTGCCGTCTCAGAGCCTGGAGCCTGTTTCAGTCTGTGACTCCCTCTCTCTCTCTGACCCTCCCCTGCTCACGCTGTCTCTCTCTCTCTCTCCTAGAAATAAATTTAAAAATAAATAAATAAATAAATTTTAAAATGTCCCCCCACTGGTGTATTGACTTGTATTGGTGAATTCTGCCTTATGTGACTATTAAGCTTTATCGTTCCTCCATTCAATCATGAGCCGGCCCCTTCCCCTTAAGGATACATACCACATCTATTTTTCTTTTCTTTTTGAAAATACAAGTAAGTCTTCTCTAATTTGAAAGAGTAAGAACCAGGTAAATATCTTTTAATACTGGCGGCAGGGAGAGTACATGGCAGTAATATTTTGTGGCTTCAAAAGAATCTACTCCTTATGAAAAAAAAAAAGCACATCTGCACATACACAGAAAATATTGCCTATCATTTCAGGGACTTTGCAAATCCTCTGGAACCCTGGGGATCCTGGGATCAAAGATCTTGTTCAAACACAGCTGACAAATGTTTAATTATCTTCTAGTCAAATACAATCAAATGTCTTCCTTGTGCCTCACAACAGCAGTGATGAGAAAATGCTTGTACCTCTCTGAGGCCTCCACTGACACAGGCCCCAGGATCGGCCACATCAAATACACCATCGAGGTGGAACTCCTACCACCAGGCAAGAAGAGTGAATGAGGCAACTGGCCTGGATAGATTTTCGTCACAGAGCAACAGGACAATGGAGGGACTTTAAAACATTTAAATTTCAAAAAAATATTAGTCTCAGGCACACAGAAGCTTTATATGTGGGTTAACAGAGTTTTGCTTTCTGTGGAAAAGATTCAGGTAGGATGTTTGCTATTTAAATCTTCTCAGGTAATTAGTCCCTATGGTGCCTTCCATTTCAGCCTCCAGCTGTTCATGCTAATGAGATGTTACTAGGTGTCAGGAATTCCCATGCTCAGGCACTAAGCGGTTAACCAGTAATGGGGTGCTTGAGAAGCCTCGCACACAAAAAGAAGTGATGAATAACTTAAACTTAATTACCTCTGCTTTTATCTACCAAAAAAAAAAAATAATAAGGCAAATGATATCTATAGAATTAGTATTAGTAGCAAGTTCTCCTATGATAAAGCATCTTTAATAGAGAAGAAAAGATAAAGGTTAACATTTCTGCTATAACCAGAGAAAAGGTATTCCTTTAGATATACCACCTGATTTCTGAAAATATTAAGCCCACAAAACTGATCCAATGTTTCTAAAATATCACGTCTTGTCTCTCATATTTATCATACTTATGTGGAAAGTTCTAGCTGGCCCACATAAAGTGCTGTAGAAAGTGACTTATGAGCTTCACATTTAGTGTGCTGTGCCTTCAAAACACTGGCCTGCCTGGGTCGGGACTAAGCACATCACACATCACAAGATTGTGTGAAAGGTCTCAAATTCAATATTTAATCTATAATTTAAAGATAGCTCACTATCACAAAGACACATTTAGTAATTTCTAAATACATATATTGTAGAGCACATGCTGATCAAAATGCAACAAAAACGAGAGGTGAAGGAGGACTTAAAGATATATGAAAAAACTAACATCAATGTTCTAAAATACTTACTAGCTGAATGAGCAAAACAAACTTAAAAACACAAAATGAAAATTTGAAATGAAAGTGAATTAAATCCAAATTCTGGGTATTGTGAAAGCTGTTTTTCTTACTAAACAGGAAAATGTAAATAAATTCATTAAATTTTAAATGAAGGAAACAGGAACAAAAATTAAAGGTTAAGAAACTATAATATAAAAGAAAAACTAACAAATTACAGTATATAGAAGTGTCAAAAAAGATATAGCAATCTTCTAAGCTGGTTATGAAAAGATAATAGAAATTACACTGAAGTACATTACTTCTGCGAGAGCATGCCCAATAGAAGGGATAGAGAGAGACAAAGACAGAGAGAGAAGGGGAGAGAGAAAAACTTAATTTACTTAAGGATAGAGATGGGATAAAACTACATATACTGAGAAAAATAAAAGGCTTACAAGTGGATAAAAAGGGAAAATTTTGTCAATAAATTTAAAAACATAATAAGTTATAAAAAGATTGATCTACTGGGGCACCTGGGTGACTCTGGGTTGAGAGACTGACTTTGGCTCAAGTTATGATCTCACAGTGTATGAGTTTGAACTCCACATCACGCTCTGCACTGACAGTATGCAGCCTGCTTGGGATTCTTTCTCTCATTCTCTTTCTGCCTTTCTCCCACTCATGCCTTCTCTGTCTCTCAAAATAAATAAACTTAAAAAAAAAAAAAAAAGATTGACCTACAGAGTATGAGAAGATATTCGTCATAAAATTAAAAACAAAGATTTAGTTCAATCTACTATTAATTAAAATACATTTTGGGGGGCACCTTGTGGCTCAGTCAGTTGAGCACCTGACTTTCACTCAGGTCATAGTCTCCCACTTCATGAGTTTGAGCCCCTTGTTGGGATCTCTGCTGACAGCTCAGAGCCTGGAGCTTGCTTCAGATTTTGTTTGTGTGTGTCTCTCTCTCTGCTCTCCCCAGCTCACACTCTGTCTGTCTCTCTCTCTGTCTCTAAAAAATAAATTAAGCATTAAAAATTTTTAAATAATAAAATATGTTTTGTGTAGGGACTATATATATTTATGTGTGTGTGCAGATACAGATATAGATGTATAGGCACAATTTTGTAGACAGAAACACAATAGAAAATAATCTTAAACTCCTGACAAGTTGGTAGGTTTTGTTTTGCTTTGTTTTAAGGTGGTAGGTTTTGATACGATTGGCCACCTTATTTAACTTCATATTTTAAGTGGAAAACGTATTATAAATTTAATTTTACTATTTTTATTTTTCATTCATAGAAAAACCACATTAACAAAAAATAAATCTGAAAACTTTCAGCTAAATTAACTAAATATAAATTGTGTTACAATTTATATACTTGGAGGTATTACTTCTAATTATTATTATCATCATTTTTTATTGTTATATGGTTCCTATACCACACATAGGAGCACTAGCAAAAACGCTTAAAACAAATTAGAAATCTTTACAATGACACGATTTAATTTAGGAAAAAGTCTGCCGTAAAATTATAGGCATTCTATTTTTAAAATAAAGGAAACCTCATTTCTGAATAATCAACTGTCAGTTTTCTCAGTGATCTGGCTAATGATGTTTGCTATAGAAACCTGTGGCTCATCATGGTAAATTCCACAAAACACCCTTATTCAAAACTCTTTCAAATGTAAGAAAAATTACCTGTTAGAGTTAAGGCCAAGAGAAGATGTAGATTAGACAGCAAGACAGAAAGATTCATGTCTTATAGAGAGAAAAAAGAAAGAAAGAAAGCCACTTGGGTGTTAACTACTAGATAAGTATCTTTTAACTGTCCTTGTATTGAAAAAGTAGAAAAATTCTGTCTCTGGGAGCCCTAGCATCACCGTTCTATTCACTTGTCTGCTGGTTGTGTTGTAATGTGGAGGGTTACAGTCCTCATCGGATAATAGAGTTCAATGGGGAGAGTGTAACATGTATTTAGTTGAATGATATAAAGATTTTACTATTTCAGAAAAAAATGAATACTCATTCTGTACGATAACTTACAAATTCCCTCGGTTCTTTTTTTGTTATTGGCTTTGGATAATTTTGAATAGCCAATGATCTTTCCTTAGCTAATGTACCATCTTCAGCTGACAAATCACTACCAAGGTAATGAAGTATATAACTCTGTAATTTTAGAAACTTTCTGCTCTTTCCTAGCCAATAAGTTTCTCTGTATAGATGATCCTTTGGTTTTGTTTCTATTTCAGTGTCCAGTTTTTGTTTTTGTTTTTGTTTTTTTTTCTTATCCTGAAAAGCCATGTTTGTTTTGGTTCTTAGCTTACCAGTTTTCTAAAGTGTCTGAAAATACTCACTCTTCAATTAAAGATTGTTCAGGTCTGAAAATTCCTTCCCGATTTTTTTTTATTAAGTATAGTATTTCTGGTCTTAGACCATTAATACAAATAAAGAACTGTGATTCTTTTACATCAGTTGTCAAGGATACCTCAAAATATATTTTGAAAATGTTTTGAAGCTGATCACTAAAATTCAGGTAGCATTCTGCAGAAAATCTTAAGTAAAAGGGTGGTTCTTATATGGATTTAAGAGAGCAAGGGAGAGAATGCAAGCTATATAAATAGGAGGTGAAATTAAAATAAGGTATAGGATTTGGAGCATAAGAAAGGCATTTAAGATGATTTCAAGGCTAGATGTTTCACTTTTACCAGAATTTATTTGAGAAAGGAGATGTTGGATTTGAATTTCATTTTAAGGCTTCAGCGTAATAATAATGATAATAATAATAATAATAATAAAAGGCCAACTATTATTGCTTGATACTTCCTCTCCTTTTTTTTCCCCTAGGGCTTCTGTTAGATGTATTATATTTAAGATGCCAAAAGTTTCCCACAATAACTATTAAAATTCTAAATCAACCTTATGCTATTTGGCAAGATGATTATTGAAATTTAGATTATAGTGAAAATCATCTTGGAGTAGACATTCTATAGGAATAGGAAAGTGGCTATAAGTTAAAGAGAAAAAGAATAACTTTCTCTCTCACACACCCATGCACACAAACACATTATGATAGCCAATTTCTACTAATATTTTCTGAAACAACTTGAATTCTTGATTATTTTTGTCAAGACCACATGACTAATCACCAAAAAAAAAAAACAAAAAAAAAACCTATTAGTTCACAATATATTAGAATGGAGAAGAAAGACCTTCTATATTAAGGAGATTAACATTTCTATGAATGAGCAAGAAAAATAATTTTCTCATTTTTAAGGGATGTTTGTTTGTAAATCACTAATATATACATTTATAAAACTCATAATTCATTATTACATGTCATAATCTTTTGACATAAAAAACCTATTTATATGAAAAACAATTATTATAAAATGTTCACCAGAGAATATATAATTATTAAAGTGATAATAAAAGTAATGGGATGATCAGAAATTCTATGAGATGTTTCTTGAACATACAATAGAAAATTGGTGTAAGTACGAGGAGAAAAATAGCAAATTTAGCAATGGCATAAAAAATTGTCTGTGTACTCTATCAGGAATTAAGAAATGGTAATTTGTGGGACTCAATTAGGCAGCTGACTTGGACTCAGGTCACAATCCCATGGTCAGTTCAAGCCTGGTGTTGGGCCCTGAGCTGACAGTGAGGAGCCTGGAGCCTGCTTTGGATTCTGTACCTTCCTCTCCCTCTGCCCTCTGTAGCTTGTTTTCTCTCTCTCTTTCTTTCTCTCTCTCTCTCCTTTTCTCAAAAATAAATAAATAAACATTTAAAAAAGGTAATTTGTAAAACTATTCAACAAAATTAGTAATAATAAGAAAATTGTGAAAATTGATAAGAAATATATGATTCTCAACAGAATTGTCATATGTAGGTTTGTATACCAACATGCCATCTTTCAAAAATTTATAGTTTTCCCAATATTTCTTCTCATGCTTATTCATAACATTCATAAATGTTTATGCCTAGCTATGAAGAAATATTGATCAGATGATGTGGGCATCTCTCTCTCTCTCTCTTTCTCTCTCTCTCTCTCTCTTTCTCTTTTTATGGATAGAGTAGAAAGGAACAATGTTAAACATACTATCCCCACAGAAAAATGGTGTTAAAAACATTTGATCCTACCACTAAGAAATGAGAATTATGGTTAAAATGTAGCAATTTGTAGAAAACAATGTATGAAATAAATAATAGAATATTCCTTTATATATAATCTAATATATCTATGTGATGGTGCCTTTTGAATCAGCGAAATACGCAATAATCACATTAAGTTTTCCCTGAACTTGTCCTTTGGGAACAACTCTATCACCATAATATATTGTATCAATGAGGGTACAGTCAGGAGATATAAACCACAAAGTAATTCAAATAGAGAGCATAACTATCATTGTTTCTATAGGGGTCTAATGAATAGCTTGGAGATACTCTAGAGTACTTAAAGGAGGAACAAACTTGGAAAGGTATTATTCCCAAGGCTAGGATTCAGACCTCATTGGAGAAGTGTGGCTTTAACCACACTTTAACTGGAAGACGGAAAAGCTCTCTGAGTTTCTCCAAGTAAGAGCTGGTGTGAAGTCATCAAGCAAGCAAAAAATATCCCTTCAGGGTGCAGTTGGTCTAAGGCCAGTGGGCACAAAACTAATTAGAAAATAGAAAATACCTTTTCAAGGTACAGGTGAGCTGATGCTGGCATACACTTTTGGGAGCAAGTGGGTAGGAAATTATTGTGAGCAAGGCATGGAGAAAACACCCTTCCTGGTTGACATAGGGCCGAGGTTGGAGGGCAGGTGTAAGAAAGAAACAGAGGCATCAAGAGATAATGAACTGGCTGGTTAGCACACAGTTCAGATGTGTGGTATTGTTGTAGGCATGGCTTCATTGAGGTTGTCACTGAGCCAGGGCTGTAAGCTTATTGAGAGACTAGTTTCTCTCCATATTTAGCTGGGCTGTCCCAAACCAACACACAATACTGGCAACAGTAAGAGCAGAAAAAAATAAAAGTAGAAGTACATTAGAACAAGAAAGAGATTACCTCTTCTCCAAGCCTATACTTTTATCATCCTATACTGACAAAAATTAACATCTTGCTCTCTACAAGGGAGAAATCTTAGAGTCCAGATCCATGATTGCAGAACAGGAAAGAAAATAGTGGATTTGGAGTTGACAGGTTATAAATTGATAGTTGATATGCACATGGTCCTTTTGGGGTTCCAAATATCATGCTTCACCTCCTACCTCACTGGGATAGCAGAAAGAAACCTCTGAATATGAGTTTTGGGTCCCTGACTCTAGTCAAGCTGAATGTAAACTTGGCCCTGGGTCATCCACTCATATGAGTCATATTAATCTTTGGCTCTGACTAAACTGAGTTGTCTATTTGTCATTTGTACCTGAAGAACTCCTAATTGGTACAAAAACACACCAAACAGAGGGAAAGATGGCACTGAAGACAGCAAGTAAATTTCAGGTCTAAGATTTCTTCGTAATGTTTAATTTAGAGACTTTCATTCCTTATAGGGAATTTCTTCATGAACAATTGCATATAGTTTCATCATTCACAATCATAATTACTAGATATTAAAGCAACCTTTCACAGACTCCTATGTCATCATATGAAAAATTGAGAACTCATTACTTGTACCTACCTTCACAAGAAGATAAAATTGAGCAAATCAAAAATTATTGACTTTTTTTAGGTCCTCCAAAGAATTGAGACCATAGAACAACAGCCTCTCAGAAATCTGGAGAGACAGGCAAATAAAGGCAAGTACAGTCATGAATAACTTAACCTGGAACTGAAGTGGCTGGAGCCAGAAACTAGTAGAAATATTTAATTGGTAATTTGATGAATGTCTGCAGGCTGAATGTGTACTGGCTTGATAGATAGAGACTCCTGGGGTCCAGTTCTAGAGGTGGTCCTAAATTTTTATGGGTTTCATCTTTAGCAGCCTTACTAAGTACTCATGGAAAGTTGGAGAAGTATCTCCCCAGTATCAAAGTACAGGCAGAGGAGAAAAGTACCCATTTTGAAATATACTTAGAATAAAGTAACCATTTTGAAATATACCCAGAGCTGTCTCCATAATGAAAGTTTGCCATTCAGGAGATACAATGTTATCAGAGCATTATCTGACCTGGGGAAGGGCAATTAGACAACTCCTTTTCCCTCTATCCATTCTGTCTTATGGGAAAAAAGGTGGGGTGGGGGGGAGGTATGAAATGGTTCTGAGTCGTAGTCCAGTGATTCAAGCTAACTAAAAACTTAGATTTAACTCTTGGATTTTAGAATGTTTCTGCTTCCCAAATTCTTAACACCATATCAACAAGGCTCCAGAAAAATAATGGTGGATTATAACTGAGCTGTAAGATACAGACTCTGTTTAAGAAGTTGTTAGGGAAATCCACAGATAAGGAAGGAAAAAATGCCAAGGAATAAATTTAAGCCTCTGGCACCCACATCTGTAGCAGATATTAAACACAGTCCAGCACCTGGCCAAATTAACATAAAACCTCACATGAAAAGCCTAATGACTTCAATTGCTATTACCCACCATATCATGTCCAGTTTTCAGCAATGACAACAAAATATAAGACATGCTAAAAGACATTCAATAATATGGTCTTGTGAAGCAAAGTAAGCATTAGAACAGAGCTGAGAGATGAATCAGATTTTAGGATAATTAGCTAAGAGATTAAAATCACTATAATTAATATGTTCAAGGTGCTAATGTAAGATGTAGGCAGTGTGTATGAACAGATGCATAATGTAAGCAGAGAGTTGTAAACTCAAAGCAAGTTTCAGAAGGACATGCTAAAAACCAAAGACTAACAGAAGTGAAGAATGACTTTAAAGAGGACATTAACGGGCTGGATATGGACAAAGAGAGTATTGGTGAGCTTGAAACATGCTAATAGAAAATTCCTAATCTGAATGCAAATAGGTAAAAATTGAAGAAAAGAAAAGAAATATCCAAAAATTGTGAGACAATCATTAAAAAACTATGGGTAATATCATACTTAAGGTAAGAACTTATATGTTTTTCCCCTAAAATCGGGGAAAAGACAAAGATACTTCCTCTAACCATTCTTAGCATTGTACTGGAAGTACTACTTTATACAATGAGGCCAAAAATATATGCTAAGGTATGAAGATTGGAAATGAAGAAATAAAACTTTCTGTTTGTAGATGACATTAGTGCCTATGTAGAAAATCCTAAATAACCAACCAAAACATTCTTTGCTTTTTAATGTTTATTTATTTTTGAGACAGAGAGAGATAAAGCACCAGCAGGGGAGGAACAGAGAGAGAGAGAGAGGGAGACACAGAATCTCCAGGCTCCATGCTCCAAGCTGTCAGCACAGAGCCCGATATGGGGGTCAAATTCATGAACTGTGAGATCATGATCTGAGCTGAAGTCAGACACTTAAATGACTGAGCCACCCATATGCCCAAAACATTTCTGGTTCTAAGTAGTTTTTAAAATTTTTATTTACTTATTTATTTTAATTTCTTTTTTGAGAGAGAGCACAAGTAAGAGGTGAAGAGGAAGAGAGACAGAGAGGGAGAGTCCCAAGCAGGCTCTATGCTCAGTACAGAGCCAGATGGAGGGCTTGATCCAACAACCATGTTACCATGACTTGAGCTGAAATCAAGATCTGGCTCAACCAACCAAGCCTCCCAGGTGCCCCTCTAAGTGATTATGGCATGGTAAGAGTACACAAGAATTATACACAAAAGTCAATTGCCTTTCTAAATGCCAGGAATGAATAATTCAAATCTGAAATTAAAAACACCACTGTATCAGACTTCCCAGGCTGCCATAACAAAATACCACAGACTCAGTAACTTAAACAACAGAAATCTGTTTTCTCACAGTTTGGAGAGCTGAAAGTCCAAAATCAAAGTGCTGGTAGAATTGTTTTCTGGTAAGAATTCCCTCTGTGGCTTGCAGACACCTGTTTTTTCACTGTGTCTTCACATGGCCCTTTCTCTGAGTGTACACACTCCTGGTACTCTTCATCTTTTTGTAAGCACGTTAGTTCTATTGAATTAAGACTCCATCCTTATAAGTTCATTTAGCCTTAGTTACCTTTTTAAAAGTCCTATCTCCAAATACAGTCATGTGGAGTATTAGGACTTCAACTTATGAGTTTGGGGGGACACAATTTAGTCCATAAAACAATTTATATTAAGACAATAAAAAATGAAATATATATAAATTAATGTAAGATTTATAGGTGGAAATTATGAAACCCAATTGAAATAAATCAAAGATGGTCTAAATAAATGGAGAAATGTTTCATTTTCATGAGTAGAAAGACACAATATTATTAAGATGTCAATTTCCCCACCCCCAAAAGATGTTAATTTTCCCTATTTGAGCTACAGATTCAATACATTTCAGTCAAAATCATAGCAAACTATTTTGTGAATATTGAGAAACTGATTCTATAGTTTACATGGAAAGAATAGCCAGCAGAAAAAGTTGGAGTCTTGAAGAAGAAAAAAGTTGGAATACTGACAACACTCAACTGTAAGATTTACTATAAAGCTACAGTAAGTAATTAAGATAATGTGCTACTGCCGAAAGAACAGATAGACATGTCAATAGAACAGAATAAAGGACCCAGAAATAAAATAGATGAGAAGAACCCAGAAACAAATAACATAAAAACCTACTCATTAATGTTTACAACAGCTCTATTCACAATTACCAAAAATTGGAAATCACCAATATGTCCTTTAATATGTGAATGAGCTGTGGTATATCTATGTAATGCCATTCAATGGAGTGTTTAAAAGAATGAGCTATCAAGTCATGGGAATGCACTAATGAAACTTAAATGCACACTGTTATGTGAAGAAGCCAGTACTGAAAAGCCACAAATTGTATGATTCCAACTGTATGGTATTCTGGAAAAGGCAAAACTATAGAGAAAGTAAAAAGATCAGTGACTGTTAGCAGTTCAGGGGAGGGAAGACAAGATCAGTAGATGTATATGTCTTATGTATCTTATTAACTTATCTTATATATAAAAAGCTCAATTTCATAAGATATAAACAAGGAAGATTTATTATTTTATGTATTAGGAGTTATATGAATAAGGAGTGGCCACTTGAATAAAAAAAATATTAGGCAAACATCCAGGAAGTATCTTATAATAATTTATATTATATTGTGACATTATGTGAAAAATAGCCTTGTCACTCTAATTTGTTTTAAAACTAGTTCAATTATGAATTTTTGCCTCTTCCTTGACAGCTTTGTATAGTTACAATGTCTATAATGTTCTTTATTGTAATTTCCTCATTTATTTTTGCCTTCAGAGAAAGGACAGTGTTTTGACTGACACACAGTTGTACCTGGTTTTCAGTCATATTATTTCTATAGTATAGCTCTGTTGGGGGTGCCAGAGATTTATAGCAAAGGCATAACACTATTATTAAATCCATTCTACTCTTCTAAGAGCATCATGAGACTGCAGCCAAAAGAAGTAAAGTCTACATTGCTCTTCTCATAAGCATTTATTTTTCTAAAGATTATGACCATGCGATGATTCCCCTTCATTCACAACATATTTTTATGCCCAGGATGTCAGGATAAAAATTGCTTCAGGTTAATACATTAGAATTTTGGAAAACATGTTTATATTTCAGATGAACAAAACCACTGTCTACTTCTATTTTTAAAATGTATAAATTATAAAGATCAAGAGAAAATCACTTAAAATGTACTATGTGCAAGCAATTAGTTTATAGAGCATCTATGATACCCTATTTTTTGAATCCAGAGCATGGCAGAATGTAATATGTATTATATACTAGTTACTATTCCAGACATATGTTCTCTTTTGTAAGACTTGAGCCAATTATTTTAAACTGAGTGCTATTTTGAGAATTATTACAATTTCTTATTAAGGTTTCCTGGACCAGGACATCCAGTGATAGATAAAGGTGTAATTTAGAAGAAATAATGTAATATCTTACAAAAAATTGGTCATCCAAATCATTAAGCATCATTTAATTTGGCATCATGATTATAATGGGGAAAATTTCTAAATCACAGGAAGATTCCCTTATTAAAGATTATATTCCTAGTTATTGTAACACCTATCAAATAAAAATTATGTTTCTGACCCACTTTCAGGTTAGTACTCTTTTACCCTCCACAAAAGGAGAGTCTACCATATCGCAAAAAGAATAAAGAAAACATATTGGTTTATGGCCTATAAGGGAATTTTCCAAACATTTAAACTGTCTTTGTTCATTGGTTGACAAAATTCTAACCTACAATGCTTTGGCCATACATTTCATCATTTTTTATGTTCTATTTCCTCTTTCTATCTGCCTATCTCTATTTTTATTGCTCTTGTTGGGATTTTGCAAAGGAGGGGTACCCGGTAAGTTTCAAAAGTGATGGTTATAGAAAGGGATCTGTACACAAGATGTTCTGATATCTCTGGTGTCCTCTACACAGTACTGGTCATTAGGGACTTATTTATCTCTATGAGCAATGCCTTTGTCATGGTGTCAACATCTTGACACCCTGGAATTATTATGCTTATTATCTATAAACATATAAATACAATTAAAGAAAAAAGTTACATTCAACAAATATTTTTGTAATATTTTTTCGGTTGTGAATAAACAATGTACTCCAAAACATAGAAATAATTTTTCTTCCAATATTTTTAGGCTAAGCATTTCCTTTATTTTAATTGTACTTTATTCATGGAAAAGAGAGTCAAGTCAATCCAAGAAAATGACTAGAATAAAAAAACAAGAATAATGTTAACCAACAATAAATGTTATAAACAAAATTATGTGGAATACTTTCAATCAAAAGCTGTGAAGGGTTTGAGACTTAACCTTCTTAAAAGTTAACAAGTTGGCCTGCCACCAATTCATGGGTTCTGGTAGAAGACCAGACATTCTAAGGTTAGAGATGAAGAACGATACTTACTATTCACAGCAAGAGCCTGAGTATCAGCGTTTTCGTGCAAGTTCTCTGAACCCCAATTTCAAACAGTTAATGTTAAACATCACTAGATGACATCTGCACACGGTTGCATTGAATAAGAGGAATTCTGAGTCTAGAGAACCTGATGTGTATTTTTTTTAATACCCGACCGTGGGCATCCTTACCCTTTTCTCCAGAGAAACTATCACTCTTTTCCAAGTTAGTTCACTACTCTAACATTGCTGAAAATAATTCAAAACTAAAAGCAGTCAGTGCCTCTGTTATAAAGCATATAAAAATGCATGGGCCACGAGGAGAATTACCTTTTATCTTTAAAAAATGTTTTGTTTTTGTCTTTTTTTAGAATCTCCTTCTAAGGTAAAATAATTTTTGGAAACTTTGGGAGATGAGTAGTAGGAAAGTCAAACAAACCTTATTTGAAAGCAAAGGAGTATTATACAATTCTTATGAGGGAAAGTATAAAAGAAAAGCAGAAAATAAAGCTGTAGCAGACACTGAAATTTCTTTTACTCTTTATGTGTGCCACTTCCCTGGCTTCTCTGTAATTGTATGTCTGAGGGTCTGTACCAGCAACTCTTTTCAGAAAACTTCCCTTGGAATACTTGCTCCACTCTGCCTACACTTGCAGAGAGTTGAAAGAAGCAGAGTTTGTGTTTCCTGAAGGCTACTATTAGCCAAGGATTGATTGGTGCTTGAATTGAAAACTCCCTGCACTTCTAATCAAGACAAACACTGAAGTGGAGCTTACTCTTCCAAATTTTTCTGAGGCATCAGGCCATATTGACTCTTGGTGAAATTTTCTAGAAATAACATACTTCTTGATTTATATTTCTGTTCTGTTTTCCCTATTACTTTCTTGCTTTCTCCTGAAAGCACTTTTTAAGTAAGTCTTTTTCACAAAAATTCTTATCTCAGAATCTGCTTCTCATTAACCATCCAAAAAGGGCAAGAAAGATTTTTTAAAAAATGATAGCTATCACTATTGAGTGCTTACTATATGCCAGCATTGTGTATGCACTTGATTTTATCCTAATGACAAACACTATGAGATAGGTATTATCATTCTATCTTACTTAGGAGAAACAGAGGTCCAGAGAGGTTGACTAAGCTTTCCAAATCCCATAGGTAGTAAGTGACAGAGCCTCGTGCTAGAGCCATCGCCATCCAAAGACTGTGTTTCTAAATACTATACTGTAAGTTGTGAGGAAGGTAATCTCTCCCTCTCTCTCTTTCCTTCTCTTTTCCCTTCTGCTGTCTTCCCCAGGGTTTAGGAAATTTTGTTCTACTTTTGGTCTTCTGAACTTTCCTCTTGAACTGAAAGAATAGCTCTGAAGATATTTTCATGAATCTTCTGGTTAAAATGTTAACAGTTGAAGAAAATAACCCATGAAGATATTTTAGCAGTGACACATATATATGGATAATGCTTCCCACATGCTACTGATGACACTCTATTCCATAGTCACATAGTCCATCTAAAGGTAACTTTGTAGTCAGTGTTCCTCAAATGTTAGGGTGAATAAAAATAGAAAGTTGTTTCATCCACAGAGGTAGGAGTTACTGAGTCTAGCTTATAGAAAATCCAGATACATTTGTTGCCAACCCTAGAGGTTTTAGCTCAGCAAGTCTGTAATATAGTTCAGGTAACTTCAGTTGCAATATGGAATTGAATTATGTAAAATCAAAAGAGGTGAATGAGAAAATCAATTAATACTTAAACCATAGACATTAATTCATCCTAACAGTGATATACTAGAAAATATCCATAAATTCATTTTTAATATTCCAATACTGGTATTTTCTTTTTTGTTGTTGTTGTTGTATATTCTCATTGTCTTTTTTCTTCTTTACCTTATTTTCAAGATATATATATATATATATATATATATAAACATATATAAACTATATAAACATATATATAAACTATATATATGTATAGTTTGGGGGTGCAACAGCTGATTCTTAGAAAATGTTAGATTACCTAACCAATAATATCAGAAAGCCTCTAATGAGGCTCCCATTTTTTCTGCATGTAGAGGGAGTAGAGGCAACTGACATGAGCCACTCTAAACTGTCCAATAACACAAGCTTTGTAAGGGAATATATATTTCCAGAACTGTCTAAAATATTTTGCTAAATTTTAACTCACCAGGCTGATTGACACAGAAGCAGATTTCTTGATGTCATATCTTTGTGTCATCAGCAACTAATTGAAATGATTAAATGAATCCTGAATGAATGACTTTTATAGCCTTCCCCTACTCTCAACATGAGCTTGCCTTTATTTGACTATGGCACCTGTGTGATCAGAAAAGGAATAGAAAGCCTACAATCCAGTCCTGATGCTCTCACTCGACAGAGAGGTAAAAAGTTCAAAATTCTGGATTGAATGCCACATATAACCCAACTTATTTAAAATTAATATCCTTTTAAATAAACAAACCCATTATAAATGGCTTATAAATTATAAACATGTCTTAACTTATAATTCACTAATTAAATAAAATAGCAAAGTAGCAACAAGGACACAGGAAAGAATTAAAGTCCTACTGTTGTCTAAGAAATAATGTATGAAACTATTCCACAGAAATTTATCTTATCATTTTGATTGGTCAGTAAGAGAGTAAAAGGCAACATAAAATTATATTATTAAATATTTGAGGTTATGTAATTTAAAGTCTAAAATTTAAAAATTGACTTTATGAAACTGATAAATTGTGAATAATTTTAATCAAATATGTCATCTTAGTGGAAGCATGTTAAGTGATAAAGAATATGAAATATCTGATCCGCATAGTATGATATCAAGTAAAATATATTCGGTACATTGAAATTTGTATTCACTTTGAATTATAAAAGAACAGATATCTCATATAAAGTGAGACCTTTCTAATAAAGCTCTGATTTCCATATGCCTATTTCCAGTATTGTTCAGTAAATGCTTTGGGGCTCATAAGTACCCACCATCATTTCTCATATGGTATAGTACATCATATGGTGATGGTTTGTCATACTGCTCAAATTCTACTGTGCCATATATGATAATACTAAAAGATCCAATAAATTATATTTGTTTTACCAGAAAACTACCACCTCATCACTTTAATTGGATAACATCAACTCCCAACATGAAACTGCTTTATAGAATTTGATCCCAGCAGATGTCTCACAAATATATCCACATTTCTAAATTAGTATGTGGGAAATAGAAGTAACCCATAATAAATTGACTAACACTTGGTTTCATATCTAGTCAAATTTTCATGTATTTACATTAGTCTTGGGCATCATTATAAAATTTAAAATTATTATTCATAGTCTTTACAACCATGATTCCATCTTTTTTATTGTCCCTTCATAGATATCCTAAAAAGCTTTGCTTATATATTCTCTCCCAAATTTCTCTCTTACGCTCAATGCAATATGGCTTGTAGGCCCACCATTCTATTGAAATTACTGTATCTAAATTGCCAAACAAAAATGACTTAGGTCATTGAATGAAAAATGCAGTTCTTATTTACTGAACCACTTAATTCTATTGACAACTCTTCCACTCTTTTACTTAAAACTCTCCTGCCATTATTTCCATGGTACTGTAATTCTCTAGTTTATATTCTAGCTCTATGGACACTTTGTGTTTTTCTTAGTTTCTTTCTCCTTTACTCAAGCTTTAAATGTTGTTTATTACTTCCAGGATCCACTTCTCTCTTTATACATTTTCCCAGGGGCTAATCCTAAACCTTCTAGCACTTTAATTAAAATGATCAGGGTAATGACTTCAAAGTAAATTTCTTTAGTGTATGTATCTTTTGAACTTTAGACCCGAGTAGTAGATTTTTCCCCCAAATGATCTGTGTTTCTATCTTAGAGTGATTAAATTCTTCATTTCATATTTTCTTTTTTTAACTTTTTTAAAAAATATTTATTTATTAGGGAGAGGAAGACAGAATATGAGTGGGGGAGGGACAGAAAAAGTCAGAGATACAGAATTTGAAGCAAGCTCCAGGCTCTAAGCTGTCAGCACAGAGCCCAATGCAGGACTGGAACTTACAAACCATGAGATTATGACCTGAGCTGAAGCTGGATGCTTAACAGACTAAGCCACCCAGGCGCTCCTTCATTTCATGTTTTCCATAAAACAGAATCTGAACACAGAATGTGAAGCTAATAGGCTGTTCTGTAGGATGCCATTATACCTACTTTCATTACTGTTGATTACTTACTTGCCATGATTCAGATTTTCTCAAATCTCTTTGTGCCTGTTGCATTTATTATTATCATTACATAATTTAATTCAAGTTTGATAAGATAAAGAAATATGAGCCCAAGGAGAGTTTGTTCCTGCAACAATGAATTTAATGCTTTAGAAATTCTAAATTAAGGTGCGTTGCTAATGAATTGTGTCAACTATAGTATGGGTATGGCAACAATAAGACTGAAGAAAATGAGTAGTTAAAACTATTTTGATTTGTTTATAGTACACATTAAATAAACAAGTCTGGAAGTCATGGATAATTTATTTTGAGTATAGACTACGTAAGAAAAGACCAGTAGCTTTAGTGGGTAAACAAATATTTGAAGAAAAGGCCTGGGCTCTAGTACAATATTGGTGAATATCATATACAATGAGATAATGTGACTTAATATGTGATATTTAGACTGTCTCAGTGTTCATGTATATCTTACTGTGTACTATCCCACTTTGATCAAATAACTGACAACAAACGAGTTCTGATGTTTCAGATAAGAGAATTTCAACTACATATTAAAGTATTTGTAAAACAGCTCTACCTGGATATACTCTAGGTGCCTCAAATGTAATGTGTCCAAAAATTGAACATAGCATCTTCCATTCCCCTAAGAATGCTCCTAACTTTTGTGAACTTTCTTCTATTCCTGTCTTCTGTCTTTCCATACCTTGTGAATGCCCACATCAACCTAACTGCCCAGGACAGAAGCTTAAATTTCATTTTAAAACTTCTCTCCCTTATGTCCCAAACTCCCCCTCTAAAGTCAAAGCTTAAATAGCACTAGATTATCTAACTTCTTTGTTATCTAACCAACATTATTTCTATTTGCTTGCTACATGCTTAACTCCCCTTTATTCTTCTAATATCCTAAACACTCCCTAACAAATGCAAACATACCAATTCATTCTTTCTTGTATAATCCTGGTGATATTTCTGATCTGCTACTCTGATAAAGAGTTTAAAAGCCGTTAATGAGTATCATTCCAACTATAAAGTCCTAATGATGTCTCTGCTTTGTTTATTTTTCAGCCTTACCCCTATCAAAATTTCCCTTTTACTCTTGTGTTTCTTTATTATAATGTCTCTCGTAACATATTTTTATTACATAAACATATATAAACATATATTCACATATGTTTATATGTAAATAAAACATATGTAAACATAAATAATATTTATGCTTATTAACATATAATATTAATAATATAATAATAACATATAAAACATAAATAAACATATATTTATTATACTCTACACTCATCTTATTAAAATTGTCTAGTTATCTATTTCCTTCTTTTGACTTTAAACTCATTACTGATAAGCTTATTTCTTCCTCTCTCTCTCCAGAGCCTAGAGGTTCCTGGAACATATTAGTTATAAATGATTATAAGAGATAAGTCTGCCTAACAAGGTATTAAATTAAAGGAGTATCTCAAAGAAGAGTATAGTCATAGCCTGAAATTATATTATTAGGCATAAATACCTTATTCTATCTTCTCATCACTGATCCAAACTGAGGATGAACAACCTTGACTAAATATTTATTCAATAGTTTATGAGAAGAGTTTCATAATATTTTTCATGAAAGAACTAAGGAGAGGTGAGCATTATTGATGACATGAAAAAGGAAGGCATCATACAGTTCTCTAAGCAGTTAGGAACTATGTTTTTCCGTCTTAGACTCTATGCATCTAAGGATATATTTCATTCCACCTCTTGATTGTGACTGTAGAGAGACAGAGAGTAGCATCCTATTAAGAAGACAATGTCTAGGTATTCCAGACAGTGACCATCAGGCAGTCTTTGGGAGGATGTGTGTGTGTGTGTGTTTGTGTGTGTTTGTGTGTGTGCGTGCGTGTGTGTATGTGTTCCACAAAGTATTCCTGGAGAATCCAAAACTTTTTCTGCAGATTTGGAATAGCAAGGCCATGAGTTCTGCACTCTTGTGGAATTAGGAGTGGCTCCCAACTGAGAACAGTTCTCTCCTTGGATACTAATGCTACCTGAATGATTTGGACTTCAGAAAATGTATTATTTGCTGAAACAGGAATGACAGTATCTCTTAAAATAGAATAAAGATTTGAAGGTGAGAGAAATGCAGCATACTGGAGGGCAAGTGAGCCTGGTTAGATACTAGAACAAGGACCTCCTTATGAGTGGCTGAGTTTATTACCAGGGAAAGGTGTATTCAGTGCCTGATTTTAACTTTATAATCCTTCCACCCCCTCAAAATGTCTCAAGCCTTCAATTCAGAAAGTTATATACCTGCTCTAGTGTAACACAGACATAGTGTGGCCTGCTCCACTCTACCTCTTGACTGTGGCTGTAACTAGAGAGAGGCATCATTGAAGGATGATGTCCAGAACTTCCAGGCAGTCACTAAAACACTTCCCTTACTGAGCTCTGAGCTCACAGTTTATAAGTGGATTTAATTTAAATTTATGTATAAAGAGACTATAATTTGTTATTTTTCATGTAGACATAATTTACTTTTCGATTTCACCTAAAAGTCTATATTCGAAGTTGTTTTTAAAAACATCTTTACTGGGGCACCTGGGTGGCTCAGTCCGTTAAGCGTCCGACTTCAGCCGACTTCTGCTCAGGTCATGATCTCACGGTTCGTGGGCTTGAGCTCCATGTCTGGCTCTGTGCTGACAGCTAGCTCAGAGCCTGGAGCCTTCTTCAGATTCTGTATCTCCTTTTCTCTCTGACTCTCCCCTGCTCACGCTGTCTCTCTCTCTCTCAGAAATAAATAAAAACACTTAAAAATTTTTAAAAATAAATAAAAACATCTTTACTATTAGTAAACCCATTTCCCAGTCAAATGTATAAGCTACTCTTGACATAGATGTGGACTCCAATAACTTGACAGCATTACTATAATGAGCTTTAATAGCTACCTCCAATTGTAGCTACATTTGCCAATATGCAAATGAATTTCTGTAGAGTCCTCTCTGTGCTGTCATGTTTAGGTAAAAATTATCTATATGAGAAAATAATATCATATCATATGAGTACTGGAGAAACAGTACTCTTTTTCACAATGAGTGAAATTTCTCAATTTCACAAATAAAACTTTGTTTAGCAATTGTAAAGGACAATGTCAAAATAGTATTCTATATTGGCACAGGGGAAAGACAAGCACATTGGAAATCTTTGGGTATACAAAATGCAATTAGAATTGCTAATATCTAAAATGTATTTAAAATACTACATTGTGTTTGACTCCACCTAAGAAATAGTATGGCTTCAGAAAGGTCATGGTCAGGACAGTTGCATTTCAGGACAGAGTATAGATTTCTCATCCCAGTAGAACACTTCTATCATTCCTATCATTTTTGTTTCAGTACAACTGTTCTGGGGAGAAAAGCCATTAAATAAAACCTATAATCAGCTTTGCTTTTATCATTTTAATGTGAAGATTAATGTCTTACCAACTACATAAGTTAAAGTAATAGCCACTTGTGAAATAATTTATATCAAAAAATACTCTGAAAATGTAAGCAGATAAGTTGAAACTCAAAGCATTAATAAGAAACTTAGTTTTCAAAGGGTTGTTGTAAAATTGATATAGGCTGCAAAATTAAAGCAGCTAAAATGTTGGTTTTTTTAAAACTCACTCTCTGTGAGTTCAAGAGATATTATGGGAACTTATTAAAAAAGGGGTAATGTGTAATATGTCAATAAACACTTAGAGTTGACATAATTTACTTAGGTACAGAAGTTAGCTTCAACAAGTACAATTAGGTAGGTAAGACACAGCGACCAGGTAGGAAGTTCAAGCAATGAAAAGAGGTTGGAGCAATTGCGGGCAATACAGAAGGAAGCCATACAAAAACAATACAATTGGGGCAATATAAACACCAAGCAGCATGTAGTGAGGACAGGAGCTTGGAAGGAGCCAAAGAGCTAGTCTTTTTTAAAGTGGATCATGGAGTAAGTAGGGTATCCAGTGAGCTGGCTTATTCATTGAGAGGGTTTCCCAGTTGGAAGTCCAGTTGTTAAACTAAAGCAGTGAGGCAGGGGTTATGTGCTGTTTCATGCATGAACATCAGAATCTTTTTTTCTAGTTCACTGAATCTGACTTCCTATAGAGTATGATGACTATTCAGTTCTGAGAGTAGTTGCTGGTTATCGAAATTAAATATGGAAGAGAATAGGAGAAACATTTTGGAGAAGACCGAAGGCTAAATACAAGTCCTGTCTTTAAAACTCCTTCACAGAATATATAGGTACCTCTCAAAGGACCTAAACTTTCTGCCTATATTACCAATAAGTGTACTGAAAAATAAAATACAATTTATATTCAATGAAGGAATTAAAATAGTCTTAGGGATAATCAATACGAAAATATGGAAACAATATTAAACAGAGATTATAATTAATTCAACAGAAATGTGATGAGATCTATATTTTAAAATCTAAAATATATTTTAAATAGTGTAAAGAAACTAAAGATATAGAAAATATACTGTATAAAAATTTAAAAAGAAATTTATAAAAAATAAAACACAGATGTTAAAACCAGAATCCAAAAAAAGGAAAATATTAGTAAAATATGTAAATGATATATTCAAAACATTACCATGAAATGATACAATCGATAAAAATAATTAGGTCAATTAAAAGTAAGATTTTAGGAGTTTAAAAGGAGAAAAGTCTGTTACATTATTAGTTTGTTTATTAGTTTGTTTGTTTGTTTTGCCCAGAGCCTCCAGGCTCAAGTAGATTCCAAGCTCATGTTCTCAAGTATTGAAGGCTCAGGTCAGGTGCTAGTATACAAGATACATCTATGAATAAATAAAAGGATCTTGCTCTAGGCATTTGGCTTAGTGAGCAATGTTGCCTTTGTGTGAAAAAAAAAATAACTTTTCCTCTGTACCAATGCAGATGATGCTGGTTGGGGGAAGGGGAAACAATCTATAGAGCCAGCAGATGGTGGGGTAGATTTCAGTCATATTTGACACCTCAGAACAAATTGCACAGCTTTTTACTGCTGACTCTAAAGCAAAACTCTGGGCCTCAACTGATGATATAAGTAAGCCTTGAGCCTTTATCTAATTTTATTTGTGAGAGAAAATAAACAGCTTATTGGAAAGCTTCCCTGATGGCAAATTTCACTCCCAAGGACAGTGGCTTAGCTAGGCAAATAAGTAGCGGGGGTGGGGTGTGTGTGTGTGGGGGGGGGACTAGAAATAAAGACTGCCACACAGTGGGGAAAAAGGGCCTCAGTGAATATAAATTCAGCCCCATTTTGACTGACTAATAATGACATAGCAAACTGGATGGCTAAACATCAGATTTTGTATGTCTGCTCTTTTTTTCCAGACTTGAATATCTGAGTAACAGGAGGGGTTATTTTTTATCCTTTATCCCCAAAATTTAGTGTCTGACACATCATATGTTAATGCTTGATGATAAGTACTAAAAGAAAGGTGAGAAATAGATGATAGATAGATAGATGATGATAGATAGACAGATAGACAGACAGACAGACAGGTAGATAGATAGATAGAGTGAAGCTTGTGCCTTCTTCCCGTGGTGGGGAAAAAGGTTCAAGTCATACTTTGATGATTGGTTATGGAATTCTATTTTAAATGATTCATGATTCCCTTAAGAAGAAGTTATTCATGCTAAATGGTGTCTTGAAGTTCTAGTTTGTGGAGAAAATTACATTTTCATTTAAACTGATGCAGGATCAGTTTGGAGTAAAAATGGATAACAGTTCTGGAACTCTGTAATGCAGTCTGTATAGGCTTTAATTACATTTTTTCCAACTCATTTTATTCCCTCATTCAACAAACTTTTACTGAAGTTTTATTATGAATCACATGCTACATTGACTCAAGGAGCTCTTAATCTTGTAAGTGTGACAAACAAGATAATATATTCAACACAGTGTTTATAACAAAATTTGTACACAGCATGCCATGTGAGCCTAGAGGCTAGGAGGCTAACTCATCTAGCAGGAGAGGGAATCTGGGAAAGAAGTACAAAAGAAACTGACACTCAAGTTGAGTGTGACACATTCCTAGCTATCCAAGTAAAGAAAAATACAAGGAGTAAAGCATTCGGGATAATAGAACATGATCACATGAACTCAGAGATGATCGTAACTAAGTCAGTTAGAATGGTTAGTCCAGAGGAGTGCTGGACTGAAGGTCCTAAGTAGAGAGACTGACATCTAATGCAGCATAGATTTTCCACGATATTCTTGAGACTTTCATTCTTATTCTGAGAATAATTGAGATTGCATAATAGGTTTTAAAATAAGAGAGTGTCTCAAAAAGTTTGCATTTTATTCTCTGGCAACAGTGGAAAGAATGGCTAGTAGGAATGGGAAATTGACCAAAGAGACATTAACTTATAACAGCAAGTCAGCAATCCAGCTTATGGGCTACTAGGGCTAGAACTATATAGAGTGTACAGGCAGGAAAAGTTTGAGAAGGAAAATAATTAAGAAAATAGAGCCAAAATGGTTCATTGATTGGTTCGATGTGGGCATGGCACTCTGGCTTCTGATTCAGATAACAAGATTGTGTTTTGCTTTTTGTTTGTTTGGTTGTTTGGTTTTTGTTTTTTAATGGCTTTCACAGAGCTTAGAAACACAAGACAAAGACCAGGTTGCAGTGGTACCAATAATGAAAGATCTTGAGTTTGAGTTTTGAGTTCAAAACACTTGGTAGATATTCAGTTCGAGATGTCCTATGGGCAGTTTGATATTGCTGTTCAGCTCATAAAAGAATTTGGAGATACATCTGTATCTATATCTGTGTTATTAGATAAACATGAAAGAGAGAGAGATGGTTGTTAAAGTTATGAATGAGTTTCCTCTCTGTCATAATGTGAAACCTTTTGTTACTTGGCTAAGGTTACTTTCCATGTTCAGATTTATTCTATATTCCAAATCATTCATCTTTAAAATAACAAATATAGCAATGCTTGGAACTAGCAGACTAGAAATGGTGGGTAAGAGATAGTACTGGAATCATTTAAGCCTCCCAGTTGTATAGAATGTACCATAATTTATACCAGTATAGGACTGGGATTTCAGCTCCAGGACCCATGAACAAGCCATCAGCCAGGGCCCAAAACTATGTCCAGAGTATGGCTGTTACATTGGCCTGATTCCTGCTGCCAACAATATGAGCATGACTGGTGGCCCTCCCACAGCCCCACTGCCTCTTGAGTCCACCCCAGCTTAACTTGTCTGATTGCTTTGATCTTCAGTCCAGCAGCCTGATTCCTTTGATTCTGGGATTGGTGTTATCAGGTAACAAGTATCTTATCATACATTCATTTTGTGCCCCAGATGTATAACAGATGCTCCAACTATGTAAGCAATATCGTATCAAACATATCGAATATTTACATGAATTATTTATAATCAGAATGGCTTTGGCATGCTTAACTAATATTCATTTCTTCTCCATCCTTTGATATACATGAGAAGCAATTAATTTATCTGTCAAGTTGAATTTCAATGGTTTTAACTGAGAACTTCCTTCCTCAAACTTTCCAGAAATCGCCATCACATAGCTAATTACTTGATTATAAGTAATCAAGTATATTCTGTCACAACGAAAGAGTTAAGCATGCCTAACTGAATCACTTAACAAAAAGAAATGTAGGAGAGCATCAGAATTGAAGAAAAAAAGTAAAAGGAATGAATAACATGGAGAAAGAAAAAGAAGAGACACACATACACACAAATGTCCACAATGAAACTGAGATGGAAAAAATCAAAGGAAAAGCAATTAAAGAATAGAACAAGAGGTAAGAGAAGAACAAGGGGCATGAAAGGAGATGACAAAAGGAAGATAGAAAAGCTGCATATTTATAGTTGAACACTAGTTTGATTTTAAACAGCAGAAACAACAATCCTGATCTGACAGATTAAAAATGAACTGGGTCAGCATTCCCCAGTAGATATTCCCATCTATTTTATCTTCAAAGATAGTTTCAAACATTTTGCTTGGGGAAAAATCATCTGTTCCAATTTTAGTTCCCATTTTGGAACATGTTATCTCAGAACATTTGAAATGGAATTGCTTCCCTTACTATTTTTATTTTCTTATTTGTCAATCACAAAATGGCATATGCAGTCTCACAACCATTTTTCAGGAAAACATTTAAATCAATGATTATTACTGCAAATAATCAAAGTAAACAACCTAGATCTTCTCCTTTCTCCCACTCTATTTAAAATAAAGTTCAATATAGACTATTCTGTTATGGGAAGATACAGTTATGCTCAATATTATTTAGGGTAACACATTCCTACAGTAGACGTAGGAATTCGCATTTCCTCACTACAGCATCATTTAAATGTTGGTCTCCCTTTGGAAGAACTCAGTTGTCCTCTCTAACGCTGGGATTCATTCCCTGGCTGCCATAACTGTTGATCATTTGCACACGGTCAGGTGAACCTTCTCTACCAGTCACATAGACTTTGTCTTACTAAGTGGCACTGACCGGGGCACATATGTATTGGAAGAGTGTGATGTTCCCTAGTTTTCTATTGAATAATTATTTTCTTCAGTACATGTAGAAACACTTGAGTGAACAATCATGCAGAACTCTTTAAAAATAAAGCGGAATCTGGAAGGATGGTGTGAAATGTTTCTAATTGCTCCTGGGTGATTTGGAAATATGATACAAACATGACTACTAGAAAGATGTGCAGAAGGAAGAGCTATTTATTTACTCTCCTTCCCACTTCCAGATTCTCAATTAAGAGTATATCCAGATACAGATTGTGTTTATGCCATTCTGCCCCGGATGTTAGATATGAATAGCTATTTATTAATTAAACCCATTCGTTAATCCATGCCAATATTATTATATACATATATTTCCTGCAACAATAAAAAATAAACATAATACAGTTCAGAACTTTAACATACAAAAATGTTATGAGTTTATATTGATTATTTGCTATTTCTTGTCCACTAGTGCTATTTTACAGTTCCTGAAAGAATACTATGTACTTTGCTTTTTTTTGTTTTGTTATCCCTCTCCCAATACTGACATTACTTCTACAAGAATGGTTTATTGACTAGAGGGCCAATTGTTCAGGAAATATAGTAAACTCGGAGTATAAGCAGCATTAGAACAAACAGAAAAACAGATGGACCTGTTATGCTTATTCTGAAAGATGATATCACAGTTTAAGTACCGATAGACTCTCAAGATACTCCGTTGAGCCTCTGAGGTTCAGAGATGCCAATGGACAGAAGAAACAATGTAAATCCAAAACCTACTGTTGGTACATTCCCCAAACAGTGAAAACGAACTAAAACAAAGTTTGAGTTACTTAAATACTTAACAAAAATTTATTGCAAGAGATATATTTCACTGAATTTACAGTTTCAAGGAACATGGTACAAAACGTAGTGCCATCAGCTTTGTCTAAACATTAAATAGGTGCAAATACACAAAGATTAAAAAAAAAACCAAGGAGCATACTTTACAACATAAATTACAGTACTATAAATATATCTTATGTACATTATACATACTCTTAAGACACCCTTTTAATGTACAGCATATATTGTATTGGTTTTCAAACTATTCAGTGCCTTAATAATATTATGTATCAGAAACTTAATAATTTATTTGCATCATTACACTTACAGTAAGTGATTTCATACCAATGAGGCCATAGTTTGGCTAGCCTGTTTCCACTATTTCAATAGGCAATTATCCACTTAGATGAGCGTTTGCGCAGAAAGCAATAGGCTTCACGTGAACATTTTCTCCCCCTCTCACAGCGAGGACTAGAAGAGGGGCTGCAGTGGGATGACCGTGGGGTGCGGGGCAAGCAGTGAAGGGAAGAGGGCATGGGGCAAAGATGGGAAGGCCAGAGGGCTAGGATGAAGAACTGAAGCTGGAATGATTGGCATCTGAGGAGGAGCCACAAAAGTTGGCTGGTTCCCAGGACAGAGCCTGGGTCCGACCGGCCCCACTGAGATCTGAGGGAACGCCGTTCTGGCGAGAGCGGGGGCCTGGGAAAGAAGCTGTTGGTGGGGCTGAAGCACTTTGAAGGTGCCCGCGGCGGCGGCGGCGGCGGCGGCGGCGGCGGCGGCGGCCGCGTGCTGCTGCAGAACCGCGTGCTGCAGCGTGGTGACCGAGGTAGAACAGAAGGGCTGCTGCAGAGGCAGAGGCTGCAGGGGAGGGCTGGGCGGGGGCAGGGCGGCTGGAGCAAAGGTAAACTTGACCTTGTTGGCCAGCACGTTGGGCGGGAGGATATGCTGGTAGACCTCGCACGGCACATGCCTGAATTTATCGTGGTTCTCTATGGGGATCAGTAGCGCTTGTTCTGGCAAAGCTAAGGGAGCCAGGATGTGCTCCGTCGTGACGAAGGTGTGACCGCTGACGTGTGCTTCTTTGAACGGTAACGGCGGCTGCGTGTTAAGGATTCCGGGATTGAAGCGCAGCCACTCGGTCGAGGCCTCGTTCGCCTTTCCTTGCGGGAGGGCCTCGGCCGGTTCGTGCCTCTGGCAGAGGTTCGATTTCGGCTGCGACTGCCGGAAGTTCCTCTCGGAACTAGGCACCTTGAAAGGAATGTCCTTTTCATTATTTGTATCCAGCAGCGCATTGTCAATGTCTTCTTCCGTTGCGGCGCTGGTTACATTGTAGACCGAGGCGGCGCGCGGACGGCAGATGTCCCTCGATTCCCCAGAAGGCGTCTCCCTCACTAACTGCACAGCCTCGGCCCTGGCTTCGGGAGGAAGGGGACTGCCCGGGGGCAAAGTCGCCTGGTTTTCTCCCCCGTCCGCTTGTTCTGAGTTCCTTTCCGCGTTCGCAACCTCTTGTGGTTTTACTTCCTCTAATTTGTCTTCATTTACGAACTCCTGGTGACATAAGGAAGAATTGCCCTTCCTGGGATGATCTGTGCTCTCTTTGAGTTCCAAAGCTTCCAATCCGAAGTAGAATCTGCTTCGTTTTCTCCTCCGTTTCCTTTTAGGCTTACAGGGAGCGGAAGCACGTGGAGGCCTCAAGAATTCTTCCGGTAAATAATTCTGTCGATTTAAACTTTCATCTGAAGAATAAGAGTGTGAATGTTGTCTACGTTTTCGATGGAATCTTTCTGATTCGTTAATCAGAGAGTTATAACCTCTTTTAACAGCCTGGTTCTGACTCAGGCAGCTCATGTCGTTTTGGAAAACTAGGCATCTGTGATCTTGACTACAGCTGGCTATTTTGGCTTTCCAACTATAGTAAGTTCTGGAGTAAGTTAAATTATGTTTTCCAGACTGTATCACTGTTGGATCGGATTGCTCATTGAAAACGGCTGAGCTCTTTGTACAGTGGTTTTTAGAACTGTTAGCATTTTCAGTGTTCTGAGCTTTACACGTTTCTTCGTTTTCACTTAAGTATGTGGATGATGGTTTGGGCCTTTTATCAGGTAATTGTTGTGAGTCCAATAATTGCCCTGCAGCTAAATACTGCTTTTCTGAAATTGTTTCCAGTAGATTTTTCCTAGTTATATCAGTGTGACTACTTTCCGTTTCCATTTTGAAGTGAATTTGTGACTCTTTGGTTTTCTCCCCATGATGGTGCTGACATAGCTTTTTCCTTCTTTTCTTCCTTCTACTTTTATGAAACCACTGTTCATGAGTATCTTTCAACCTTATTTTGTTATATTTCTCATCTAGAGTGCCCTGCTTCATTTGACATTTAGTAAAGTTGTATTTTTTTGTGTTTCTGATCCTACAGGAGATATTTTTATACCTCTGACCCATATTCTCATTTTTTCCAGAATTACAGGTATTGGAGAGAGTACCGTCAACCAAAAGAGGAATGACCTGGGTACAGTCATGTCTGCTGCCTCCAGTGTCATAATCAGTGAGTCCTGTGATGGATGTGTCCTTGCATTCTGAAACTGGTCTCCTGCAAATGTCTTCTCCTTTCTGCTGAGAAGAAAGATAATTATTTTTATCTAGATGGTTGTTTAATTTAGTGGACTTGAAGTCAAAACAGAGAGGGTTACAGCTGTAGGAAATTGATGGTTGGGTTGTTGTATAAATCAGCATTTCCGATGGCCACTGAAGAATTGTGGTTCCGTCTTTGTTAAGTACAGGTACAAATGGCTCGCATGGTCTTTTATAGAAATCTGGTTTTTTATGGACGGTTATATTTTCCTCTTCAGAATTTGAAGGGCTCAACATCTCAGGACCATAATTTTTATTGTCAGCTTCAACTATAGATGCATCATGGTCCTTAACATTTTCCTCTGTGATAGCTTGCAAAGACATGCATTCATTAGCTGTATCGAGAACTGTGGATTTATTTCCTAACAATTCAGAACTGTTATCACTCATAGGTATGTCTTCATTAATAATAACATCGCCCTGTGGTATTTGATCTGCTAATGGGACTGAATTTGGGGAATTATCTGCATCAGAAGATAAAGGAAGTTGAAACTGGCAAAATGAAGGCAATAAAAATGTATCTTTTTCACTGGAAACTTCTTTCATCTCTTGAGTTTGAGTAGTTTCTTTGTCAGTGCACATTCCTTCTGGTGGATGAAAAGAGTTAGCTTTCTCCTCAGAACTCAAAAGCACATCTGTTGGTGAAGATAGTTGAAGATGACAAGCACCAGGGACAAATCTACTTTTTCTGCTAAATCCTTTTTCCACAGAGGCATCATCATTGTATTCAGAGAAGGCTGCAGCTGAGGACTCCAGCTTCAAGGCTGCTTTCTTTGGAAATGCAAAAGAAAAGCCGATTTTGTTTCTGTGAATTCCTTGGGCTTGATCCCCGAGTTGGTTATATTTTGCTGTATGATTACTTGCACTTTCTGGATCTGTAGCAACAGTAGTAACATCTTTAGTGTTCTCTTCGCTATGAATCAAAGTATATTTGAAATCTTCCTGGTTATTAACTGAATCCACGGCAACTCTTTGGGAAATCTCATTACAATTTTCTTTCACGGTAACAGTTGTTGACTTGAACATGGGGCCACTTCCAGGAGCACTACAAGCAGAAAAGTACATATTAGATAGGACACTTCTGAGGAAAAATACTCAAACGTGACATTTCTTTTTCAAGTTTCTTTCTCTTTTCCAAATTTTAAAATCTGTATGAGAGAATGACTTTCATTTGGTGCAGTTCTCTTCCATGGTGCTACAATTGCATTTAGTTATTGGTTACTGTTTGGGATAACTTGGAGAAGTTGTCTTGAAGTTACTTTTATAACTATTAACAGCAATGTCAAGGACATTCCTATGTTGTCAACCAGTGCTTCCTGAACAAGATTCTTTATCCCCATGGCCTCTTCAGTGATATTTTGGAATACTGTAGAATCTCTAAAGTTATTTAAATTTACAGATACCTAACATCATTAATACTATATGGAGAGTATGAAGAAAGTTTAAAAAATTATAAATTCAGAAGGCTGAGAATTCAGTTCAACAATTTAATTCAACCAGTGTTCACTGAGAGTCTACTCCAGGCCAAGGAGAGTCCTGCAATGCAAAATTAACTGAGATAATACTAACTTTAGAATTTTTTTTTACAATTGCTATTCTTAATATTTAAAAAAAATTACCCTGAAGTTGTAAATAATATTATAACAGTAAGTGTAGGACAAAAGACTATTTACTTAAGATGCAATTTCTATTTATTTGGCATTGCAGGACACCATAAATAGTGTGTTTTTAATTAAAGAACTGAATGTGTGGCATATAAACAAGGAGTTACCCAAATATCATCTTTACCTAAACAGAGTCATGCTGTGAAGAATTTTCCATTCTATTAAATTTGGTTTCTTAGAAATTATAAGTGGCTCCCAGTTTTTTTTTAGTTGAATATTTTCTTTATCTAATCTCTAACACAGTGGTTTGTTTCGCTGCTGTATCTGAAAATCTTTAGAGGCCCTAAATTAATAGGGTGTGTGTGTGTGTGTGTGTGTGTGTGTGTGTGTGTGTGTGTGTATGTGTACTGTTACTGAGGAAAGTAATTTAGATAAGAAGTTTTGCTTCTTTCTGTACATATCTTGTTATTAACTCTAGTTTTCTAAATGTATCAGAATTTACATTTGCAAATGTACTTATAGGACATTTCATTGGGTAGGCCCTATGGTTCTCTGTAACATTAGCTTGAAGTCCTATACTTTTTCACTTATTACCACACAGAGCAAAAATATCTGTTGGTATGATTGAATAGCAGTTATGACTTTCTTTACCAGTTCCCTAGAGGATTCAAAATACATTAGATTTTATTTTGAGTTTTTCAAATTTGACATTCCAAGGAATGTTATGACATACCAATATATTCCCCAACACTATATTCAGTATGAAACATAATTGCTATGAAATAGTTTTGTTTTAAACCAAAAAAAGAGGGGCTTATTTGTTTTAGGTGGAGGGAGAGAACACTCTAAAAAGCTGTCTTCTTTTTATAACAGTTTCCTGTCCTGCCTTGTAAATTCTGAATTGTAACATTATAACTACCTGTAGAAGCAGGTCAAAGTGTAAGAGCTTTGAACTTGTAACAGTTATTACTGTTTATTCACAATGAAACTAATTTTGACCTGCCTCTGCAGTTCACAGCGTCTTCCTAAACTTTTTTTTAATGAAAGAACTTTCAAATAAAATTTCTCCAAATTTTCAATTAAAAATAAGTTCCTCTTAAAACTCTTTTTTATAATAAAGGTCATGAGATGGTGCTTTGTTTTCTTCTTCAATCAAATATTTTCAATCTCCACCAAGAAACAGAATAGCTTTCAACCAAGTGTAAATAGCAGAGCAATGTAAAATTAATTTTCTTGAAAACTAAAATTATGGGAATGTAGCCTTTTTATTGAAATGTATATTAAACAGGTGTTTGCATAAAATTCAAATTCAAATTACTGTTTACAGCCCACAGAAAGCTATGAAAATGTGAGTGTCTTATTCTGGGTACAGAAATAAATAGATTTGTGCCCTTTAATTCTATGTCTTTTTTTTTTTTTTTTGTAATCATGTTTTAAGAAAAGTTAAGCTTTTATTGCACACTCACCACACAGTTTCTTTTCTTAGCTCGGCCAGCTTATGCAGGCGTTGGAGGGCCTTTTCCTGTTTTCTTTCATCTTTCCTGGATTTAGACGCTACATTTCGAGCAAATTCCCTTTGTTTCAGTTCTTTGAGCCTCTATTAAGAAATACGGAAATGGTTAATAGTATTTGGCTCTATGGCAATGTTAAAGTTACTATTGTTAATGTTGGAATTTTCCAGTACATTATCTTTGACCTCACCTAAGGAAAAGACATTTGTGACAATTCAGTGCTAGCAAAAAATATTTTCTGGATCTTTGGCTTGTGAAAATACCAAAGCATATTATTATATTATATTAAAGATATACCTAAGCCTTATATAAGTTGGAATTTAAAATTTTCATCTCTGCTTACTGACTGCTTTCTGCTAAGGTTCTGTGCCTGATTCACATGAAGTACTGAAGTCTTGTAAACTCCTAATTTCCTAACATATTTAACTCAATTGGATATTTCAGTTATATATAATAAATACCATCATTTTGATATGCTGTATATTAGAAGAGTATCTGGTCCTTTCCGTATTTTCTAAGAAGAATAAATGTTTTTTGTTAGTCCATAAGGCAAGAAATCTCTACTAATGTGATTTAACACAATCCGTTCCCTCAAATATCAGACCTATTTCCCAAATAATTCAAGATTTGGGAAGAAAATTAATAGTGCTTCTTTAGAAATACTTTTTATATTAAGCATATTTTCATCTGTATTAAATGAGCTCATTTTTTTGGATTGAAGGTTTTGGCAGAAAAAGAGCATGTCTATTTGAATAGAATTGATAAGGAGCTATGTATGTGGCATAATTTAAGAGACACCAAAGTGGTACCATGCCCCAAATATTTTCATTATAGTCTTCCACAGAGATAGTATATAGTTATTAAACATAATTAAAGTGCTGGGGTGCCCGGGTGGCTCAGTTGGTTAAGTATCCAGCTCTTGATTTCAGCTCAGGTTATGTTCTCGTGGTTTGTGAGTTCAAGTCCTGTGATGGGCTCTGCGCTGACAGCACAAAACCTGCCTGGGATTCTCTATATCCCTCTCTCTCTGCCCCTCCCTGTTCTCTCTCTCTCTCTTTCAAAAAAAAATGTTTTTAAAAAATATTAAATTACTGTTTTTTCTAGGTCACTTCGGTGGCACAGTTGGTTAAGCATCTGACTTCAGCTTAAGTCATGATCTCATGGTTCCTGGGTTCAAGTTCTGCATTAGGCTCCATGCTGTGCTGAGCCTGCTTGGAATTCTCTCTCTTTCTCCCCCTCTCTCTGCCCCTCCCCCACTCATCCTCTCTCCCTCTCCCTCCCTCTCTCTCTGTCTCTCTTTCAATAAACACACTTAAAATTTTTTTAAGTACCAGTTTTTCTTATGAACGCTCATGGTGTTATACATTGTGATATGTGAGAGTCTTCCAGTATGACTCTGAGGTAATAAAATATGCACTAATCATATTTTTATTAAGTGATTGAATAAAGTCTCAATAAATGCCTTCTACATGTACATTGACATATCACAGGGGCTTGGAACAATACTTGGTATATACAATACCTGCTCAATATTTGTTAGTGTAAATCAGATCCTTCAGGTTAAGAATTTTCCCACCTCAAAAAAGGTTAGTCATAACTGATGAAATAATGTCAGATCCGCGGTGATCTTGAAATATACCTACTTAATTTCACCTACCTAGTACCATAGCTTAAGCTTCAAGTAGTCTCTAATACTTTAATGAGATTTATATGAGGCATGTATATATACATATATATAAGATTATTCCAGAATAATTCTTTTGAAATAACATAGAAGATATTTTGAAAATGCTTATTTGATTGACATATCTGTAAAAGAGTCTGTTTAGAGTTAAATTTAGATAGAAGACAGACCATGTCCTAAACACCTAAATTATATAAGTATTTTATAGAAAGTAAAACTTTGATATAGTTGTTTTGGTAGGACTATTAAAAGTAGCTACAATTTTATAATATTCATTAAATTATTATTGATCATAAAATGATCTAGAATTAAAGTATAATAGGGCAAGAAAATTTTAGCTCTAAATTTTAGGTATTTATATTCTTGGCCATCTTTATTTCCTAAAATGTTGAAGTCATATCAAGACTTAAGCAACAGACAATCCATGAGCACTACCAACAGACATTCCGTTAGAAGGCGGGGGGTTTTAGAAAAGATTAAAGAAAATGTTTTTACCTTTCTCTGTTTTGTGTATGTATGTCTGTGACTGTGTGGGTAAGTGTATGTGAGTGTGTTTATTTGTATTTTGTGGAAATAAGAAAAGAACACAGACAGGAAAAGATAACAGCAATTACTGGTTATTTTATTGTGCAATAAAAGGACAGAAGAGCAGTGCCCAAAAAATCCCAAGAAGGTTATCTTTGAAAAGTGACATCTGATTTGGGTCTTCAAGGATATAAAAAACCATGAAGAAAAAGGGATAGATGTTGGCGGTAAGAGAATATTTCAGGGAAATTTTGTGTAAATGTAGAAATAGGAGCATGCATATTCTAAGGAAGAATTGCAGGTAGAGAAGTATGGTTAGAGCAGATTGTATGTATGGAAATGATGAGAATTGATGAACTACAAGGTCTAACCAAACCAAACCTGTCTATCATATTGTGAAATGTGACTGGAAGAAACACTGAAGGATTTTAAACAAGGCAGTGCTACAATGGGATTTTCATTTTATCAAGAATCATTTGGCATCAGTATGCATGCAGTTTTGCCATGGAACAAGATTAACGAGAAAGAATTGCATAAGTAGGATATTACAATGGTCTAGGTAAGAAACATTAAGAGCCTTTTCTAAGGCAGTTGCAGAAGGGAGAAAAAAGTAGATTTGGTGACTTATTTGATGTGCAGAAAGTGGCCTAAAAAGATATGTATTACATTTACTGAGAAATACTACCTGCCATTGTAAGAAAGAGGCATTCAATCAAGAGAGGGTGTGGGTGGTAGGGGGTGGATGCTAACAGAGAATTTGAAAGAAAATAAAAGTCAAGTTCTCTAAAATAAACATTTAAAAGAATCAAAGTGCCAAATAAAGCAAAAAAGAAAGTTAAAATACCAATATAAAAACTAATGTTCAAATAGTTTTTTAAGTCTTATTTATAAATAATGACAGTTTAACAAATAGAGATAATTTTATTTCCTACCTGATCCCTTGGGAAACTAGAGACAATAAACAAGAAAGTTATACTTGACCATTTTTAATAAAATCTTTAGGATACAAATTGATTTCTATTAAATAAGAGTAAGCTAAGTTAAACGTATAGTGCTTCTAACAAAAAGCAAAGCTCTTCTAAAGCAAGTATAAGAAATGCCAAGAATTTCAGTATTTACTGTTTCAAATTACCCTTTATGATTTGAATTAACTTGTTTCCATTGACATAGTAGTTAAATATCAAGGAGTCCATCAATTATCAAATGCCAGTACTATAATATTTCCTGTAAATAACTGAGTGATTGACATGGCTGGAATCAGATTTTGGATGTGCATTTAGAGAACTGTGTATATTTAGAATGTAAACGTTGCTTTAGTCTTTTTTTTTTTAATGTTTTATTTATTTCTAGGAGAGAGAGAGAGACAGCATGAGCAGGGGAGGGTCAGAGAGAGAGGGAGTCACAGACTCTGAAACAGGCTCCAGGCTCTGAGCTGGCAGTCAGCACAGAGCCCGACGCGGGGCTCGAACCCACGAACCGTGAGATCATGACCTAAGCGAAAGTCGGACACTTAACTGACTAAGCCACCCAGGCGCCCCAATGTTGCTTTAGTCTTACAGAGGTTGTCAGGAAGCACCAAGCTTCATTCAAGGGTCCCTATTGATGTCAGTCTCCATGTACACATAATTCTTGCAGTGACAGACTTCCTGATATCAAGGTAAATAAGCTTGACTAATATTGATAGCCTGCTTAGCGACAGAGCTTATAGTTCTGGCCAAATACTTTGGTTAGTTTTAGGCTGGAATTTATCAGCCTTTATATCCTTTCTTGTATTTTTCTGCAGCAAAAATAAACTTCTACCTCATATTTTATATCTAGCAGAAAATTTTTGAAACATAAATAATAGAAACCAAGTAAATTCTTTTGAGAATGCCAAATGGAAAGAAGACTTAAGTTAAAGTTCCACACAAAGAAATATACAAGATAATACCTGGGAGACTTACGGAAATATCAATGCTATTTCAAGAGCTTTCTGAACAATTTACTGGCAGTCACTCAAAAGAAAATCTTAGTGTTAAATGTCAAGATAGGGATGACAGTCAGCAAGAATTAGAAAATTATTAGAATGTTAGAAAGAATTTGTGGGAATATATGGTCTAGCTACAGTATTACAAAACAAATTACAGTCTATAATGGCATATTATTCAATATATGTTTTGGAAATCTACAAATAGAGAATGGAGAAACAAAAAGAATCAACATCCTATATTGTCTCAGAGGGTCTACTCTATTTTTCCACTGTTTTACTTCTATTAGTCTATAAAGAACCAAAATGTCACAATGATATGGGTCACTGATCCTCAGATATGGTCTCAGGAAACTCATGGAGTTGGATGGTTGGGAAAGTTATGATGATCCTGGTCTCAACTTAGTGATGATGTTTTCAGAGACTGGTTAAAGCTTAAACAATGTGAGAAAGAGTGATAAAGAAAGAGAGACAGGGAGAGAGATAACCTTTTAGATCACTCATCAGTTTGTGCTTAGCATTTAGGCACATTACACTGTTTTATAATTGCAAACCAAACATTTATGACCGTTCTCATATTTTGTACACATGTCTAATTATATCCAAAAGATAGATTCACACACAAACAGAACTGCTGGAATAAAAGATATGCATTTGCACCTTTTGAGGTTTTTGAAACTGTTATTCTTAACTTTAAATCATATTTGTATTCCTCCCAGCAGTATATGAGGGTATATATCATATCTAATACTGAATAGCATCATTCTTAATTTGTTTAATTAATAGGCAACATGTGATACATCATTAATGTTTTGCCTGTAACTCTTTTATTAACAAAGCTAGAATATTTTATATACATATTAGCCACCGATTCTATCAATTTAGAATTGATATTATCCCTTAAAATTTATTAACCAATACTGTATATGTTACTTTGTTTAGATCTGAAAATAAACATTTCTGCAAACAAGGCTAGTGTTATGATCCATATTTAGAGAAGACAAAACTGAAGCCAAGCAGATTTTAGAGACTGGTCCAGAATCACATGGAAGTGGTAGAACCAGGGCTGGAATTATTCTGTGGGGAATAAGTTTAGGAATTCCCTGAGCTTGCAGTAGTGAGTTAACAAGGCTTCCAAGATTAGGTAAACAGGGCGAAAGCACCCTAGCATAGTACAAAAGCAAAAAGCTGCTTTCACAGGATGGAAGCTTCCAGAATAGGTTAACAGGGAAACAAATATAGACCCCTGCAGCAGTGTAATTGCCCGGAGCTAATCAGCAAAAGAAAGGTGCCTTGTTGACCCTGAGGTAGCATGCTCTATCTATCTTATCCTCCAGGCAAGTTAAGATAAACAGATGTGGCTGCCGGGTACCTGCTGTAAACAGCCATCTGCTTCATGCCAGGATTTTGTTTTGAATTGACCCAAACCCCCAGCACCATATATCTTCGAAACCCCCTTTTTCTCACACACATGAATTAATGTTCACTGTTTCATTGTCTTTTTCTGCACATCCATCAAATAAATATGCCTTCTGATCCTAATAAACATGGAGCAAGGACCCTTTCTCAGGGCTCTTGTCTCCTCCCAGATGTTAGCTTCTCATGTATTTAATTCTGCATCTGCTATCTTCCTGGACAAGAGAGAACTCTAGACTCAAAGTCTGTGACAGATTTCCTGGAACATTTCTTATGATTTATCTCCTATATTTACTCTGCTATATGTTTTTCAAGCTGTCTAACTCTTTGGGTTAGGCTGAGATGGATATACCCATTTATCTCTCAGCAATTGTTAATTGAATGTACATTATGTGTCAGCTGTTATTCTTAGCATGGTCAGTACATCTGGGACACAGAAGAATGAAAGCCTGTTTATTTCTCCATGTTTTCACAACAGTTGAGAAAGACAGACATTAAAACATACAAATAAGTTAGTTTTATGCTTTAGTAGAGCATGCAAAGCATAGTGGATGCATGTTAAACCAAGAGTACATGTGGCGAGGGCAAGGATATCGATTTCAAATACAGTGATGAAGGCAGGTTTTCTATTAGGTTAATTTGCTGTTTCTGTTTAACAATGACCATAAACATAACAGCTTAAAACAGCACACATTTATTTTCTCAAAGTTCTGATAGGTTAGTAGGCCTATGCTTCACTCAACCAGTGTTGGCGAGGCCATCTTCTCAGCTGCAAGCTTCTCTTGAGAAAAATCATCTCTCAAGCTCCCCGAACCTGTTGGTAGAATTCATTTCCTTGTGAAGGTAAGCCTGAGAGTCCTGGCTTTCTACTTGCTGATAGCCAGGGCCACTCTCCACAACTAAAGTGACCAACAATCCCTTGCCTGTCACCCCCAAGAAAGCCATCTTACAATATGGCAGTTTCTTACCCATCAGCAAAGAAGAGTCTCTCCATTCTGCTAAGATTGAGTCATATGTCACATAATCTATATAAGGCAACCTAATTAATGGAGTGACTCCAATCACTTTTTTTTTTTTTCACATTTTATCTGTTAGAAACAAATCCGTTTCCATCCATATGCAAGGGAAGTCAACTCAGGATGTGTTCCCCCCTAGAAAATGTGTTTCCTCATTGAGAAGGTTCTCACACAGAATAGTCAGAGTAAAAATATCAGTGCATTGCAGATTCTTTTGTTTCAATTACTGCTCTTAGCTGCACATTAGTGCTGACATTCCTTAACTGCAAGTTTATAAAGGGCGGGATAAAGAGATATCAGAACCACAACACTAGGCAAGTGACAGATGACAGAGGAGGAGAACACTCAGGCCCAGTTTCCAGACAGTTCTGCACTATATGCAGGCACCATCCAAAAGTGGACAGAGCAGCACTACAGCTTTCCTCTGGGACATCCCTGAAGGGCAGCGATGAAAGGAAATTCTCCCAAAAGACAGAATTTTGAGTGGTGAATCTGGTTGTTCATTTTAGTTGGGAGAAGAAATGGCCAGAAGAGATATATTGATACATGGGCTGTGGCCCATGAGTCAGCTGGGTGGTTAGAAACTTGGAAAGCACATAATTAGGAAGTAAGTGACAAGGAGGTCTGGGGAAGAGATGTGATCAGATCCCTCTAAATGGGCTAAGAAAGATATTTGTGTCCCACATGAATGTTTTACAAAGGGTCACCTCAGCAGAAAAGGATTTTCATAATTATGTAGATAGGATAGCCTGTTTTGTGGATATAAGACAGTCTCTTTCCTCAGCCACCCCTGTCACTGCCCAACGAGCCCATGAACAAAATGGCCACTGTGGCAGGGATGGTTGTTATGCATGGGCTTGGCAACATGGACTTCTGCTTCTCAGGGATGACTGGGTATAGCTACTGCTGAGTGCCCAATCTGCCAGCAACAAATCAGTACTGAGCCAAAACAAATGAACAAAAGAACACAAATCAGAAACATACTCATAAATACAGAGTACAAACTGGTTGTTTCAGAGGGGAGGTAGATGGGATAATGGGCAAAATAGGTAAAGGAGATTAAGAGGTACAAACTTCTAGTTATAAAATAAATAAGTCATGAGGACATAAAGTACCACATAGGGAATATTGTGAATAATATTGTAGTAACTTTGTATGGTGACAGATGGTAACTAGACTTATCATGATGATCATTTTATAAGTCAAATCATTATGTTTATACCTGAAGCCAATATAATACTGTATGCCAACTTTATTTCAATTAATGTTTTTTAAATACATAAAAAGTTGAAACAGAACAAATAAAAACCATGAAGCCTGCAATATGGCACCATTCCGATTGATCAGCCAGTTCCCTGGTGGCAGGGAACTGATTTGATTGGGACAATTTAATTGGGACAGCTTCCTTCATGAAAATGGCAGTATTTTATTCTCCCTGGAATACATGCTTACTCTGGAGATGGACCTCTCATTCCTCCATGCAGTGCTTCTGCCAAGACTATAGGCCATGGGCTTACAAGCCATCATGGTACTCCACCCAGCATTGTTTTTGACCAAGGAACTCACTTCACAGCAAA
Organism: Hyaena hyaena; assembly: GCF_003009895.1. NCBI lineage: Eukaryota > Metazoa > Chordata > Mammalia > Carnivora > Hyaenidae > Hyaena > Hyaena hyaena. The sequence continues at coordinate 655,157 of NW_024081275.1, read as the reverse complement.
TAAAGTGTGACAGTGGGCCTGTGTTCATGTAAGTCTGATCTTATTGTGTTCCATCCTGAAGTAGCTGGTTTGATAGAGTGGCAGAATGGCCAGTTGAATACTTAGTCACAACTCTAGCTGGATGGCAATACCTTGTGGTGCTGGCTCAATGTTATCTAGGCAGCTATGTATGCTCTGAATCAAGGTCCAATATATGATGCTGTTCCCCTCATAACCAAATTGAAAGGTTAAAAATCAAGTGGTAGAAATAGGGATGGCATCACTCAATATTACTTCTAGTGACCCACTAGCAAATTTTTGCTTCCTATACCCACAATCTTATGTTCTGCTGACCTAGAAGTCTTAGTTCCAAATGGAGGCATATTTCCACCAGGACACACACCAACGATTCCATTGAACTGGAAGTTAAATATGCTAGCTTGTCACTTTGGACATCTTATGCCACTGAATCAACAGGCAAAAAAAAAGTAGTTAACCTGCTGGATGAGATGATATATCCTGATTATCAAGGTGGAAGTGGATGCCATTCCACAATGAGGATAAGGAAAATTATGTCTGGAATATAGGAGGTCCCGTTTGATGTCACTTAGAATTGCCATGTGCTGTGATTAGAGTCGATGGAAATCTACAACAACCCCATTCACTCAGGATTACTAATATCCCACGCCCTTCAGGAATGAAAGTTTGGGTCACTTCACTAGAGAAAGAACCACAACCAGCAGACATGACTGCTGAAGGCAAAGGGAATAGGGAGTGGAAGAAGGTGGTTATAAGTACCAACAACATTCATGTGTCTAGTTACAGAAATGAAGTCTACAATTGTCATGATTATTTCCTCCACATGTTATTATGAATATGAATATATATTATGAATATATTTATGAATACATATAATCCTTATTTTCTCCTTTACCCTCTTATTATATAACATAAGATATACCAAACTTACACCATACTATTTAAGTATTAGCTTTACATCATAGTATTTAAATTCTAGGGCATCAAGGAGAAGAGTGAACATCAGCTAGTCACTTTGCATCCTCTTCTGGGGAGTGATTGTGTTTTTGATTGCATGCAGGATAGTTGTATCATGTCAGGCAGCATATGACCTGTTATTATCTTCATTTGAAGATTAACTATAATTTAAGGTGACATCTGTGAGTGACAAGTTGACTAGGAGTGGACTTGTGATGGTTAACTGTATGTGTCAACCTGGCTAAACCATAATATTTGGTCAAATATTTGGTTAATAATTAGGCAAAGTGAAGTATTTGGTTAAATGTCTCTGGTATCACTATAAAAACAGTTTTGGGGCAAGATTAATGTTTCAGGTGAGTAATCAGATTTACTCATTAAATCATAGTAAGGCAGATTACCCTCCATAACCCATTCACTTAGTGGAAGGCCTTGAGAGCTGAGACTGAAGTCATTCTAGATGAAAGGATTATACCTCCAGACAGCCTATAACATGAACTCTTTCCTGGTTTTCTGGGCTGGTAGTTTGCCCTGCCAATTTTGGACTTCTCAGCTCCTGTAATTGTGTGGTTATCTATCTATCTATCCATCTATCCATCTATTTATCTATCTATCTATCTATCTATCTATCATCTATCTTCTTTCTATTCTATATATCTCTCCCTCTACATATATAAATGTATACATGGTGTTTCTCTGATTAATACAGTTTGTCACCAGAGGATGGGTAGTCTAGCTGTGAGGTCTGCGGTAAATCTTGCAAATTGCCTTCACTTTATCTATTATATATTTCTACTTCATTAACAGAATTTCAATTTGGAGGCTAAGAAAGGTATTCATTAAAATAGTAAAAATCCCAACCTCCCTTGTAAATAAGAGTGGCGATGTGACACAGTCCTCACTAACTGAATTGTAAGTAAATTTATCTGAGGAGGATATCCCTGAAAAACAGAAAAATTAAAAAAAATTTTTTTTTTACAAATAGTTTATTGTCAAATTAGTTTCCACATAACACCCAGTGCTCATCCCCACAAGTGCCTTCCTCCATGCCCATCCCTCCTTCCCCCTACATCCATCAGTTCTCAGTTTTTGTCAGCATTCAAGAGTCTCTCATGGTTTGCCTCTCTCCCTTTCCCCCACCATTTCCCCCCTTCTTTTCCCCCTCGTTCCTCCGTTAAGTTCCTCCTAATCCTATACATGCAAACATATGGTAGCTGTCCTTCTCTGCCTGACTTATTTCACTCAGCATAACACCCTCAAGTTCCAACCATATTGCTGCACATGGCCAGATTTCATTCTTTCTCATTGCCATGTAGTATTCCATGGTATACATAAACCACATCTTCTTGATCCATTCATCCATTGAAGGACACTTAGGCTCATTCCATGATTTGGCTATTGTTGAGAGTGATGCTATGAACATTGGGGTACATGTGCCCCTATGCATCAGCACTCCTATATCCCTTGGGTAAATTCCTAGTGGTGCTATTGCTGGGTCATAGGGGAGTTCTATTGTTAATTTTTTGAGGAGCCTTCACACTGTTTTCCAGAGGGGCTGCTCCAGTTTATATTCCCACCAACAGTGTAGGAGGGTGCCTGTTTCTCCACATCCTCGCCAGCATCTAGAGTTCTCTGATTTTCTCATTTTAGCCACTCTGACTGATGTGAGGTGGTATCTCAGTGTGGTTTTGATTTGTATTTCCCTGATGAGTAGGGATGCTGAGCATCGTTTCATATGTTTGTTGGCCATCTGGATGTCCTCTTTGGAGAAGTGTCTGTTCATATCTTCTGCCCATTTCTTTACTGGGTTGTTTGTTTTTCGGGCGTGGAGTTTGGTGAGTTCCTTATAGATTCTGGATATCAACCCTTTATCTGATATGTCGTTTGCAACTATCTTTTCCCATTCCGTTGGTTGCCTATTAGTTTTGTGGGTTGTTTCCTTTGCCGTGCAGTAAATTTTTTTTTAAAAAGGTAAGTATTGGGGTGCCTGGATGGCTTAGTCGGTTAAGCATCCGACTTTGGCTCAGGTCATGATCTTGGAATTCATGAGTTCGAGCACCGCATCAGGCTCTGTGCTGACAGCTCAGAGCCTGGAGCCTGCTTGGGTCCTATGTCTCCCTCTCTCTCTGCCCCTCCCCCACTCTGTCTCTGCCTCTCTCTCTCTTTCAAAAAATAATAAACATGTTAAAAAAGGAAAGTCTCATTAAGAGAAAAATCTCCTTTCTGTTTTTTTTTTTTCTTTTAAACCATGTTGTCTTCTTCCTACCCCTGTGTACTTGTGAATCTTAGATGGACAGCAGCTGCTTTTCAGTTGTGAGGCTATCAGTTTGGCAGAGAAGGTCTATATGCTAAAGAGAACAGGGCAAAAAAATAAAGATTCCTGTTCCCTAATAGCATCATTGAATTACTGTAGCATCCTGGGACAGATTGCATATGCAGTTTTGGAGAACAAAAAGAAAAAAGCCTGCTTATTTGAGTTTTCTCTTACTTGCAGCTGAATATAATTTTAACTTACATACCCACGTAGTAGAGGTGTGACTGGATAATTCACTTCATATTCTTAGACCTTTTTCTCCACCAATGAAGATGCTGAAGATATCTAAAATACTTTCCAATTTTTACATTCTAAGATCAATGTTTTCAGTTCCACCATTTAAGTTGGATTTAGATGGTAATAAGTAATTACAGATTCAGAATAATAATAAGAATTCCTTTGTTCAGTGGTTTCCCTTCTACAAGAAATCCATTACTGCTTCGAATAGCTCTAATACTTCTGTTTCTAGTTTCATATATCTTTGTAAGTTAATATATCACCCACTATTACTGTTTCCACAAGCTTAAAATTTCTTTTGAATTCTCAAGAGTTGTTTCTACCAAGAACTATTTTCAAAGGCTTCTGAAAAATCTAAGTATGATTTTTATCTTACAGAGAAGTGATAACCTCAAAGAATTACAACTCAATCACCATCTCTATTTCCTGAATCAATTTAGCTCTCTTGGAAGACACTATGCAGTGGGTACTATTAGAATATTAGCAAATATATTTCTTCAGAAAAAGTTAAGATATTCAAGTGAATGGTATCACACTTCATTGTGTAATTTCCTTCTAGTCATTATTTAATCAATGACATTATGCTGAGTGAACCTGTGGAACACTCTTTTTAAAATTTCTTTTCCCATTACTATCGTGAATGTGTATCATTTGGACATTTCTCATGGCAGCTTTAAAAGCATCTAATCTTTTAATGGCATATCAGATCTGAACAATATCTTTCCCCAAGGCCTCTCATTCTTTAGATTCCATTAACTCAAGTTTCTCTTTGTGGACAAAAACTCATTCTAGTTCTAATATAAAAGTCTTTGCAATTTGTATGTGTTATGTCTAAAACTGATTTTCCAACCATTCAGTTCATTTTCTTAAGTGCTGGATCAGTAGTGTCTCGTGCATTGTAAGTGTTCATGAATGCCTGTCAAATTGAATTGGCTCAGGATGGCAATGATTAATTTCCTCATACAATAGGAGGCTTTGGAAATTTACTAACAAAAATCTCAATAAGATCTTTGGTAGTACAAGGAAAGCCATGGAAACTCCAGTGTAAAAAATATTGACACCTATCTTCAAAAATACACAACTTGAGGGACCTGAAATTGAAGAATTGTTAAAAATTATGTTTTAATTTTAAAAGGAAATAACATGCAGCTATCATCAATAAGAACTGTAAAATAGTAGGAATATTGATGTATTTTGCTATTTTTACAAATAGCATGCTAATAATTTATAATATAATAAAATATATCTGCATCTAGGGTAGGAATGCCAGAAAATAGGCAACACGTTAATGATGTTTCACTTTGTAATATAAAATCAAAAGAATTGTACTTTTACTTTCCACTATATGGTATTTTCCCTTTTTTTTATTAGCATATTTTACTTTTGCTTTGGGAAGAGGTTTTTTAATTAAATTTGAAATATTAAAATTATATATTTGAAAACTGAAACAAAAATTACCATTATGTGGGTCCTTTCATTATATGCTCATATTTATGGTCCAATAAAAAACTACATTGGTCTAAATATTTAGAAGCTCTCTCAACATGCACAAGTACATCAATATAATCCAATAAAAAGAATAACATCAAAATGGTGATTTTTTTACTTATGTGATTTTTAACAACATGAAATATTTGTGGATTAATATTTTTATCATCTCTTTGGCATAAGTAGAAGTGGAAAATAATATATAGGGACAAGAGTCAAAACTGTGGGAAATACAATATTATACTCTATAGATGTATCCTTTTACTCTTTATTTTTCTTGCACTCAAAAATATTTATATATGTAATTACAAGTGAATGATTACTTAGCATAAGAAGAAATTATACATGAAGGGCTCGCAAACATTTTCTATCCTATGGAGGAATTTACTTTGGTGTAATTTTATAGCTGTGTTTCTTAGACACATAATAAAGGTAGATATCAATTGTGTTATTAGGCAATTTTGCCTATGATTGAAAAGCAAGGAAATGGTTTCTCCCCCAGCTCTTCCAGAGGATCCCAATCCTGCTGACACCTTGCTTTTAGGACTCCTGACATCCAGAATGTAAGACAGATTTGTGCTGTTTTAAACCCCTACATTTGTTGTAATTTGTTGCAGCAACAATGGGAAACTAATAAAGTACCTGAGATGTAGTTATTTTCTAGCACAAAGTTACCATAATAGAACAGTATAGTGTGTTTAAGGGAAAGATTAAATTCAAGCCACAAGACTGATCAGGAGTCTAGAATTCATCAACAGTTATTTGTATGACTTTATAAATCATATTCTAAAGAAATTTTGCCCTTATATATTAAATGTAAACTTCCCACTTTTTAAATTTTTTTGAAAATCAAAATAAAACAACAGATATGATAATGCTTCTCAAATTATAAAATATTGTGTAATTGCATGACTTCACTTTTGCCATTTTATTGTTTAGATGATAAAACCTTTCATAATCCAAATCTGAAAGCCTAAATTTTTTTTTAGCATTCCTTTACTTTAGAGTCAGCAATGTGATTATTTTATTTTAGATTCAATAAAATCTATCAGCTATTTGTTTAACTTGTTACAGTGTTTGTCCCTATAATGCCACAATTTAATTCAACAATATGATTTGTTTATTGCCTAACCATAAGGCACTATTAAGGTGCCACACAAGCAAAGAGATGGATAAATGGAATGCCTCCTAATTTCAGCAATATAAAATTTGGCAGAATAAAGTATACTGCATGTGGGATACAGAGTCATTTTTTTTTTCATAAGAAGAAGGTATCATATTTCTCAGAAAGGATTTTTAAAGAATTATAAACGAGCTTTGGGTAATTGTCAAAAATAAAACAAAACAACAACATCAACAACAAAAACCCAGAAAGCAAAGAGTGAAAAACAGGCATCACGGGTAGTTTTCAAGTCAGAAACAGTGATGGCAGGATGTACAAAAGAATGTTTAGAGTTTAGCACAACAGATATAGAATGGTGAGAGAATGTATAAGTTTTCTATTTCTTATTTCTTTTCTATTTCTTAAAAAATCATCACAAACTGAATGGCTTAAAATGATACATATGTATTAGCCATAGGTCTTTCAGTCAAAAGTCAGGCACAGTGGCTGTGTTTTCAGTTCAGGGTACAGATTTGAAATCAGAGTGAGTTTTCATCTGGAAGCCCTAGGGAAAAATTCACTTCCAAGTTCATTCTTATTGTTGGCAGAATTCAGTTCTTTGTGGTTGTAGGACTGAGACATCTGTCTCCTTGTTGGCTATCAGCCAGAGACCTCTCCTGACTACTAGAAGCTGCTGCATTCCTTGTCATATAGTGCATGCCATCTTCAAAGCCATCAAATGAGAATTTTACATGTGTCAAATCTCCCTCATTTTTCAAATATCTGAATTCTTCCTAGACAAGCCAGAGAAAACTGTTTTTAAAGGGCTTATGGGATTAGGTCAAGCCCAATGAGATAATCTTAAAGTAAACTAATTTGGGATTTTAATTGCATCTGCAAATTCACTACACAGTAGAACATAGATTAATGCATAATTGAATAACTGGAAGAATATGAATGTACATAAGGGGCCAGACATCTTGAGGGTCATATAGAATCTTACCTACCACAGGAATAAAGTAAAGATGATATTAAAAAGGAAATGTATTACACATAGGATAGAAAGTCTTGAATATTATGTTAAAATGCTTGGATTCTCTTCTATAATTACACAACATTGGAGCAATAATAACCCTATACATTTTTTTGAAGCTTCTAGAAAACTAGCAATTTCAAGTGAGTTGAAAAATGTGTGATTCAGCAAACATTTTCTTTTCCTTTCTTTCTAGTGATTGAGTAAGATAAAATATAATTAAGAAAAAGAAAAATAACAGTTCTTCAAACCAAGAAAATGAGACAGAAGTAGACTTAACTAAATGGCTGAAGAAATCTGGATTACAAATAGCCACTGAGATGTCATAGATAGAAAATACAGATAAGGAACATGGCATTCTAGAACACTGAGGTTAAGCGCAGTAATTCCGGAAGAGAAAACCAGGGAATCCTCAAGCTGGACTGATAAATATAAACATGATGAGTGGGCCTGGATGTCATTATCAGACTAATTTCAAAACTGGACTGTGAACAGCTAGACCAGTGGGTCTCTTCCAGCAAAATAAAGACCTTCTACTTTAGCAATGAAAGCGAGGCATAGCTCTTCTAGCTAGATATTCACCATGAAATCACCCCAGATGGAAACATGCCTCTAAACACACTACTATAAACACAAAGCCCAGAATCTGCACCACACTTGAAGGACAAGATACACTGGAAACAGATTTATAGACTCCAGCTCCATGTTATTAATCATCTTAGCCCTGCTGGAGAAATAAAGAAATGAGAATGACACTGAGATAATCAGTCACACTGAATGACAGGGAAAAATTGCTAAAATTTCAAATTTCTGAGAAAAATTATTTGAATCCAGAATTCTATAATCAAATTTTGAGAGCAGAGAAAAAAAATTTAAACATGCCAGAGCCAAAAAAAATTGTTATCTGATTACCATAAATATGATTTTTTTTTTTTGGTCAGAATATATCACAGTAAAAGAAAAGAGAAGTACATTAGAAAGGACAACATGAGATACAAGAATCAATGGCAGAAGAGTATTATCAAAAAGAATGAAAGAAAGCTTGCAAGAAGTTAAAAGGAAGCCCTTTTAATCTTGAAGGTAAGGATAGTCTCTTTCAAGCATGAGGATTTAGTAACAAAGGGTTACATTTCTTTCTTTATGTGTTCAGTCACAAAATTGCTTCTGTGAAAACAAAGACTTAATCATAATAACATGTGTATGATGTGACTTACAGTTGTAGAACAGAACAAATTTAATAGTATTCTTTTAACATTTTCGAAGTATCTAATTTAAAGAACTGTGAAGAAGGGGAAAAGTTAAAATGTAGGCATACTAAGTTCTTTATCTTTTATATCTGTGGGTCAGTATATAATCTTTCATGTTGATGGTTCAAGAAATTAAGAAAACTTTTAAAGGTATAAAGGAAACTAGTAGGTACCATATGGACAATAGTATACTTAATAAAAATCATTGGTGGATGGGGAAAAGAAAGAAAAATACCGTATTTTTAATCTTTATTAAAAGTACATTAGATATCAGGCTAAAATAAAAAAATAACATAATATATAATTTTAATAAGAAAAAATTTAAATGGTTAAATTTGGTTACCTATCACATCTGAGAATGAAATGGAAAGATAAAAACAGGATTTTTATATGTAATTCTGGACCATTCTATATGTTGATATAAGTATTTGTACACATTTCATTAACAACTTTAAAACTGTTTCACATTTAAAAAATAACTCAAATATTTAACTGATCAGGAGAAAAAATGTAAAATATAATTACTATATGAGGCACCTGATTGGCTCAGTTGGTAAGCATCTGACTTGACTTCAGCTTAGGTCATGATTGCATGGTTCATGAAATCTAGCCCTGTGTCAGGCTCTGTGCTGACAGCGTGGAGCTTGCATGGGATTCTCTCTCTCCCTCTCTCTGCCCCTCTCCCTCTTGTGCTTTCTCTCAAAATAAATAAATTAAAATAAATACATAAATATACAAATAAAATATAATAACAATAAGCTGGGAGATTTTATGTGGACAGAATTTAATTATCCCTATATAATACTGTCTTTACTACCTTTATTTTTATTACTATTTTCCTAATGTTTATTCATTTGTGACACAGAGATACAGAATGAGAGAGGGGAAGAGGCAGAGAAAGAGGAAGACACAGAATCTGAAGCAGGCTCCAGGCTCCGAGCTGTCAGCACAGAGCCTAATGTGGATCTTGAACTTGTGAACTGTGAGATCATGACCTGAGCTGAAGTCAGGCTTAACTGCCTGAGCCACCCAGGGGCCCCGTCTTTACTACCTTTAACGTGTAATGGCTCTATTTTAAAACATGGTAAAGATAGATGGAGTTCCATTTCTAACTTTGAAAGAATACTGATGAACTAATCCTATAAACAAGCTCTCCATCAGTCCTAGCTTTGAAATAGTGCTAAGACTAAGTTAGGACTCAATTAAAATTATTAATAATGGATTAATAAGAAACACAGGACTTAATGTTTTACCATTTTTAGAGATGAAACTACTATACATCAATTTTAAAAATAACTTTCAATACAATGAAATTCTATGAGATGCCTAATGTGCTATGTCACTGCAAGACTACAGACCTTAAATGTTGTACAACTGTTTGTCATTTTCATGCTTTTATTAAAACTTCCCTCTGTATCTTTTCTCCATATTTAATAAACATTCTATTATTAGAAAAATTTTTAAAAAGAAAAAAAGAAAAAAGAAAATGTTACACATGATTAAATGATTTTAACTCCTTTTAAGCTAATAAAACAATTCCTCATTGACTCAAAGAAGTAGATTTTACACCCTTAGAAAATATAATGCTGTAATCATGATTGTGAATTTCAATACATATTGACTTTCAAATGCCAAACCATGGTAAAAAAAAAATCAACTGGTTAGCTAGTATCTGTAACTCTAAATTATGTAATTGAACAATGACTGACAATAAAGCACTGGATTCTAACAAAATTTTTGTTCTAATTCCCTCCCATTTTATCATTTTTTAGCTGTTGAAATAGTTTTCTTATTTGTAAGATGGAGTTAATAATTATATCTACTTGATACAGTTGTGGTAAAAATTAAATGAACAAAAGTATTCAAAACATTTAGCATTATTTCTGGTTTAGAGTAAGAGTGCTAAAATGTTACAGACTTTTATAATATATATGTATATATATGTGCATATGTATATGTATACATACATAATATGTACACACACACATATATATAGTGACCTTAACGTTATAAAGGGCAAGTTTCCAGTGATTTGTATTTAATGAGAATTAAATCAGATACACACATTCCCAGGGATAGTTGAGAATAAGAGCCATAGATGGAGCTGATAAAACCAGAGTTACATGAGTCTATGTGGTAAGAAAACTCACCTACTGTGGCACTGAAACTTGGCCAAGCTACAGATGGAGACAATTCATAATTCTAATAAGAAAATAAGTTCTAATGTCAGGAATTCCTTCTTTGTTTTTCCTGAAAAATATTCCATTGTAAATATATAAACACATGTTCTTTATCCTTTCATTCATCAGTTGAAACTTAGGTTGTTTATATATCTTGGGTATTGTGAATAATGTTGCAATAAACATATGCAACTATCTCTTCAAGATATTGACTTCATTTCCTTTGGATATACACCCTGAAGAGGGATTGTTGGATCATATGGTAGTTCTATTTTTATTTTTTGAGTAATCTCCACACTGTTTTCCACGGTGGCTGCAGCAGTTTACACTGTGGCCAACAGAGGACAGGGTTCCTTTACTCTACTACCTTGACAACACTTGTCATCTCTTGTGTTTAACAAGATGTTGCTTAGTGAGATAAGTCACATACAGAAAAAACAAATACCGTATGATCTCACTAATAGGTAGGATCTAAAAAAGTGTAACTCATAAAATCAGAGAATAGAATGGTGGTTTCTAGGGGTTGAGGAGATGTTGGTCAAAGGGTACAACAATTCAGTTATGCAAGATGAATAAGTTCCAGAGACCTAATGTACAGCATGGTGACTATAGTTAATAATATTGTAATACTATATTGTATACTTGAAGTTTGCTAAGAGGGTAGATCTTAAATGTCCCCACCATACACACAAAAATGTATATGTGAGATGATGGATGTGATAATTAACTTGATTTGGTAATCATTTCACCATATATATATATACGTATACAATCATCATGTTGCACACCTTATAAGCATTATGTTGCACAATCTAAATACACACAATTCTTGTCAATTGTACTTCAGTCAGTAAACTGGGAAAAGAGCCTCTGATGTATTATTTTTAAGATATTCTCCTCACTGCAGGGGGAGCAATTAGGGTATACTCTTTTTTTTTTTTTTTTTTTAATCTGATTTGGTACAACAGTTTTAAATTCTGCAATTGTGCATTCCTTAGCTGAGATTCCTGGTCAGAGTAAAAGGCAGAGTGTTCACACAAAAACAACAAATATTATGTCAAATAAATTTTATTTACCACACAAAATTGGATTGAAGCTTACAGCATAACTAATGATAAAGGAAATAAGATCTGTTACAAATGCCATGGTTTCTATAAGGTAAAAATAAGAGCAAAGTCACTCAGAAGTACAACTCAGCTGAACTGTGACCACACGCATTTCCCATTTGAGCTGTTGTGAAGACTCTACAGAAAACAATAAGCTATATCCTGACACAAAAACAGCAATGAAACAATATACTTTCAGATACTAGATGACCTAATTTATATGAGTTTCATGTCAGTATGTTTTTAAGGACATGTGGGTGGGGGACAAGATAGCAAAATGTGTATGTAATTTGGGGATTTTTAAAAAATTTAAATGAAAAATAAGAAAATGTCATGCAATATTGCCAACACACACACATATGGGTAAATTATCTCAAATCTCACTTCTGTTTTGAAAATACACCCATGTCTACATAAAAAGCCCTAAGATAAAGGTTTGCAGTTAACAAAACATAAAAAAGAAAAATGATAAGAGGAAAAAGCCCATCACCTTGATTATTCATAGGTCTGAACAGTTTTCTAGAGTTTATGATATTATTTAGAGAAAAAATATTCATTGATAGTTTATTAAATCACAAAAGTCTTTCATACCATCACAACTGCTTCATGCCCATAAGAATCAATACTCAGAGTGATAACCATGAGCATTCACCATTCAGTTCCCCTGCTGAGGACAGAGTAATTGACCCATGGACTCTGCTGGCTGACTTGAAGAAGAATCACCATGCTCATGGTCGTGCAGAGGCTATGCTCCCCACCAGCTTCTTTAAGGGTGACTGAGCGTGGCATCAGTATGCATGCAGACCCATTCCTATAAGACCTGGGGTTTCTGTAATGGCTGAATTTGACTTAAAGTTCCTGCACACGCTGGCCAAAGTTCTCATTATGTTCTGCTCCAGTCTTAGATTCTATCTACTTCAGTCTCCTTTTTTATCACTTCCATCCTTAATAGGTTTCACATTTGCACTGTAGTCTAAAGGTTCCTCCTACTTTTTCTGGTTCCTTCTTCTTCATCATTTATAGTCATTTGCTCCGTAAATATCTTAAATGCCCAAACTAGTCTTACAGTGAGCTTCATGGAAAACCTAAACAAGAACAAGTTATGCCAGGAGTAATGTGAAAAAATAGGTGGCAAATGAATTTTATAACTGGTTCAATGACTGTTTGGTGGGTAACTTGGGTGAGGGTACGGATACTTCTTGGCATAAGGTGGGAGCTTCATTGCTAATCTCCTTCCTGGTGAATGGAATGCCTTTGCCCCTACAATGATTGCAGCATTGGAAGATAGGTGGTGAAAAATCCCTATAAGAACTCATCATTGGCTAGTTACAACTAAGTTATATGTTAAGTTCCACTGAGGGCTAAAGAAAAACTGAGAACCATAAATAGCTAGTTAAAGACGAAGTGTTAAGAGCCAGAAGGCCTCACTGGTGCTGTACAAACACATCTTTATTTCCTGCAGTGGAAATGCTGACAAGGCTGAACAGCAGAAGATCCAATGGACTCTTACAACCCAATCCTCTTTCATTTTGTTCCTGTTTCTTTCACAAGTGCCAGACTTGTATTATAGTCTGGAAGGCTTTCTTAGCTTTCTCGGGCTCCATGCTCTTTATCCTTCCTGGCATTCCCCTGTTCCCTAGTAAACATTATTTATTCTCCTGCATTAAACATTTATTTTCATTTGGCCTCCGTGTTTGAGGACCCAAATAAATATACCTACAATCTGACAAAACAGCAAGTAATTTTTCAAAAGGGAGGAAAAACTATTTGTTATTAGGTGAACATTTCTGAATGCCTATCTAGCATCTATTTTTGTCCCTGCTAAATTGTATGGCAGCTATATTTTTTCTCTCAGTTCTCCTCAATAGTTTCCGAAATGACCGAAGTACAATTTTGTATTTGCTGCCTTTATTTAAGCACCAGTTAAATAGCAAATATAAATAAAAAACAGTTATATTTATCTTATAAAAATGTGTCTACATTTCTTTTATTTAAAGAAAAAACCAATTTAACCACACTGCAAAGCTATCACAATCTCAGTATATAGCTATACATATTTGTAATATCTTGAGGCAATATTTGCAATTGACTCTCATTGCAATATAACATTTCTTTATATTCACTTTATATGGTAAAAGATACTGAATATTTTTAAAAAAGTAATAAGTATCAGACAATATTTCTGTTTTAAATATTACTCTTACCTTTGAAGTTATTATTTTTCTTAAAGCATTTTTGAATGAACTAGACTGAAGTTAAAAAAATGATTCAATATGCAAATACATTTTTCTTTCTGCCTTTTCATTGTAGAACATGGCTACATCTAAAGTGCTCCAAGAAACATTCCCTAATTTAAAATCTATATCTGTATCTGTATCTGTATCTGTATCTATATCTATATCTATATCTTTTTTAAAATTCCTCCAGATCCTATCCATCTGCATTAGGGCACCATGCTTTTAGAAAATAAGTGGGACTATTCCATTCACAAACTCCTTGCTTGGATTTCTCAAAAAGCATAAATAAGAATTCTATCTTTATTTTTTTGTATCCTATAAAAACAAAATTTTAGAAATAATAAATATGCTTATATGCCTTTAAAGTCTGTGGGACTCGTATAGACTTCAGTGAGTAATCTCTGTGCATTGTATCAGTTGAAAAGCCAACACTTGACTCTACAAATGGTCACACATACACATACATTTAGTATTTCAATGTAAATAAAGAGGGGTGCCTGGGTGTCCCTGTTGGTTGAGCACTCGACTCTTCATTCGGTTCAGGTAATGATCCCAGGGTAGTGTGATCTTGCCCTGCATCTGGCTCCATGCTGAGTGTGGAGCCTACTTAAAAATCCTCTCTCTCTCTCCACTTGCCCCACCACCTGCTCATGTCCTCTCTCTTCAAAATAAAAAAAAAAAATTAATGTATAAAAAAACTTGTTACGTAGTTAGAATTGCAAGTAGATTAATTAGAATACATAGAATACATATTGGAACTCTAATTTTTGAAACTTCCTCTTTTAATTTTTTCAAAAGTTTATTTTTGAGAGAAAGACAGAGGGATCAGGGGAGGGGGGAGAGAGAGAAAGAGAGAGAGAGAGAGAGAGAGAGATTGAGAAAATCTTAAGCAGGCTCTATGCCAGTAAGGCTTGATCTCAGGAACCATAAGATCATGACCTGAACTCAAATCTAAGAGCAGGACACATCATAGACTGAGTCACCCTGGTGCCTCTCTTTTTTTTCTTTTTGAACTTTTTTTAAAATAATAAATATTAACAATATATGAAATAAAGACCTTTGACATGATTTTCTTATATAAAAAGTTTGAATAATATTACTTTCACCATCATAATCAGTGATTTTTTTTAAAAAATAAAATTAAACACCAATTTATATTTATTTCAAAAAGTGCCATGTTTAACCACATTTATAAATACAAGTCTAATTAACTGCATTATAATTACCAGTAATTACTGTGAAATAGGTATCCAGTGAGAATTTCAGTGTCTTTATATATGTAAAAACTGGATGAGGGAGATAGCAGAAATTTTACATTTATAAACCTGGAAATGACTCAACACTGGGGTATTTTCCATAAGTATTTCTTCCTTTGGGAGAAATAAGAGTTAGAATATAAGGAAATAATAAAAATTATAACCTGTATAAAGGTAAACTATCAATTATTTTCATATTCTATCTTTACAAGCCACTTAAATTCAATCTGGGACAAGGTGAAATAAAACAGATTGAACAAATTTTTCCAGGCTTCTTTATTCCCTTTTTGCTATCTTTTACTATCTGCACTACGTGAGAAATTTCCTATTGAATAAGAATCTTTTATCATCTCTCCAGGCCCAGTTTAGGTATGAACTAGAAAGATAGTGAGTTTAGATATGAAAAATCTACTTTGTAGCTGGTATTTTATATTTCTTAAAGAGATGATGAACAAATTTTCAGCAAGACTTTAAACTAACGAGCTTTTGAATGGGAAAACAAAGTAAAAACACAAAAGTTCTTCATTATTCATTGATGTTATATCCACTATTACTGAAGCTTCTCATTTTTTTGCAAAGTGTGAGAATAGAACTCACCTATATTCAGATACCATTGTAATGCATATCCAAACCAAAATTGGGTGGTTTCCTAATCCTCTACCCTTCTTTATTATCTGTTCATTACTAATGCTTATGAACCATAGAATAACATGGGGTTAGGCATTTTTGAATAAAAACACAAATTTTTGTATTAAATTTAAATAATAAAACATTTAAATAGCTTATGATTTGTTTCTAGAATACAAAATGAGTTCTTTAATCTCTATATTAAGAAAACAAACAACTGAATTTAAAAATGGGCAAAAGATCTGAAAACATATCTCACCAAGGAAGAATACAGAAGACAAATAAAAATATGCAAATATGCTCAACATTTGTCATTAGAGAATTACAAAATAAAACAACAGTGAGACATCAAAAAATTACAATACTGAATAACGATGAGGAAGAGGAGTAACAAAACTTTCTCAGGGCACACAGCTGGCTCATTCAGTTAAGCATTCTACTATTGGTTTTGGCTCATGTCTTGATCTTTCGGTTTGTGAGTTGGATCCTCACATTAGGGTCCATGCTGACAGTGCAGAGCCTGCTTGGGATTCTCTCTTCCTTTCTCTTTGACCCTCCCTCACTCGTTTTCTATGTCCATTTCTCAAAACTAAATAAATAAATATACTTTTAGAAGAGTGCACGTATATGGGAATACTCTGTACAATCTGCTCAACTGTATGTAAATCTAAAACTGTGTGTAAATAAAGTCTATTAACAATAGATGAGGGAAAAGATAACCAGAAGAAAATATATGTTCAGAAATTACAGAAGTTACAAAGCATATAAATGATTTGTGAGTTAAAATAGTTTTCTTAGAAAATATTTAGAAATGAAATAAAAAAGCTGTGCAGCAAGTAGCAAAACTTAAAATATAAAACAAAAACTGGAAGCTAATTTTCAAAAATTTAAATCTTTATTTTTGAGAGAGAGAGTGGGGACAGGTAGAGAGAGAGGGAGACACAGAGTAGGCTAATAATATGCAAACATCCTAAAAATGTTTACTAGTATATATTAAAAAAATAATACAACTTGAACAACTTTAGTTATTCTAGAAATTTGTTAGAATTTACATCAAGAAATCAATTGAAAAAACTCAACATATTTAGAAATTAAGATAAAAAGTAATCACCTCAGCAAATATGAAGTTCATATAAAATTTATTAGTTAATCCTCATAAAACTCCTAGCAAAAAGTAATCAGGGAAAACTTCCCAAGTCTGATAAAAGGTATCAAATGCAAAACCATAGCATATATCTCTTGTAATGGTGAGTTTACATGTTTCTCCTGTGTTTTATGAGTAAGAATTACTTTTATTCCATATTATATTGTACTGACTAGCTAATATAGTAATAAAGGATGCAAAAATACAGGCCTTCCTTGACTTACAATAAGGTTATGTGTCCATAAATCTGTCATTAGCTAAAAATATCCTAACTCAAAAATGTTTTTAAGATATGTAACCTACTAAACACCATAGCTTAGCCTAGCCTACCTTAAACATGCTCAAAGCCCTTACAGTTGGGTAAAATAATCTGACACAAAACCTATTTTATAATTCAGTGAATATCTCGTGTAATTTTTTGAATACTGTACTGAAAGTAGAAATCAAAATGGCTGTATGGGTACGGAAAAATTCTAAGTGTATTGTTGTTTACTGTTGTGATCATGTGGCTACTGGGAGCTGTGGCTTGCTCTCTGATTCAGTAAGACAGTAGCTTACTGAATATTGTTAGCCCAGGAAAAGATAAAAATTAAAAATTCAAAGTATGGTGTCTACTGATTGTATATCATTTTACCACCCTGGTAAAGTCAAAAACTCATAAGTTGAATCATCATCGGTACATTTGTTTTTGTAAAGAAAAAGTTAAAAACTATCACCGATGGATGATGTTTTGTCTATGTGATAAAAAAAAAAAAAGGCTAATTGACAGGTTTTAAAAATAAAAGGGCACAGGGGTCCCAGTCAAATCTCCTTACATACATGCTAATGGCATAGTTCTAGTAAACAAGTTCCTAGTATTTACTAGTAATAGAATTCTTATTTACAGAATTCTTTCAGCAGGATACACCTGATTATCTAATTCATTATAACAAACAAAGAAGAGATCTATTATCTATGAATGGGTAATGACTCTCTAGAAAATATCAGATAAGCTCTGCCTCTATCAGAACATAACATGAAGATGCTTCATGACCTGAATGGCCCTTTATATGTAGGTGACAGGACTCTCACATATTACTTGGGACCTCATGTGTAAATTTAGGACATGGATACATCCTCATAGGGAAACAGAGAACCTCTGTTTGAGACCTCAGACCTCTGTCTGCTTTACTAATTATTCATGAAAACTTGCGTCCTGAAATTATTAGCAGTGTTGTATACTAGGCAAGACTTCTGTTTTGTGCTGATTTGATTTGATAATCCAGTTATTTTTTATTATCTCATATTTACTTAATACTCAAAATCAGCAGAAAATTATGGAAATTAATAAGATATTGCAAATAGCATTGCACAATGCTATGGTTTTGCAGTATTTAATCATATGTTTATAGTAGTAATAACTCAATCCACCTTTATTTTACCATAATGTGTATTTCCAATCTACTTTTATTACCTTCTTAAAGAGTAGAGATTCACAGATTCTAAAACTGGGAACGGTTTAATGTCCACATATACTAAACTGCACAGCAAAAACAAATACATTTTGGGAAGGGGATGTTTATTCACGAATGAACTGAAGACAGCGTTTAAGATTTACTTGTTTTTTCATAATGAGATCACTGAACATGTTAAAATTGGACATAAAAAAATATTAAACTGTAAGTTAAGTCCCAAGGTGTTTCTTTGCTAGAGTTGAGAACTTCAAGCACATTTCCTTCTCCTAGTTCAGAATCATTTTTAATTAAATGACCTGGGAGCCTTCTGGGAAAGATTAGGCACAGAATTAAAACTGTGTTTTAGACTAGCATTGAGTGAGAAAACAGTACAATTCCCTTTGAATGAATATATCTTGCTGTTTATTTCTGTTTCTGTTTTAATGAGCACTTAGCTGCATGATTTTTTTTGGCAGAAGATGAGTGAACTCTCTGCTTTTGTTAATGAGTCAGTATGAACAGCTCACTGGGATATTCAAACTTCACAAACTTCTGCAAATGATTTAATAGTATTTTCAGCTCATCATTATTGCTATGTGTCAAAACAGAGTATCTAATAAGATAACTTAACTCCAATTTTAATCATGTTTCTCTTTAGTTTGATGTTATTTTTAAAATTCAAAAGAAATAATATTTTATCTACATTAAGAAGCTATAAAAGGAAATATGGGAATCAGGATCAAAGAGAGACTCTGTATGAATAGGAAATTAGCTAAATCCAATATATATTTACACGGCATACTTTTATTTAAAAGTCAGGTCAGAGGTGCTCTGATAAGACAGAGATGGAAAAATAATGACCTGAATTCTTAATGCCAGATTATTAAAATTGGAAGAAACTGGTGTTTTTTGTTTGTTTTACATTTTTATAGTCATCATGCTGCACATTATAACCCCAGGACTTATTTACTTTACAACTGGAAGAAACTTTTGAGATATTTAATGCTCACGTAAATTAATGAAGAATAATAAATACTTAAAAACTACATTTAAAAATTGTGAAAATAATGTTTTCATTCATATGTGGATCTTGAGAAACTTAACAGAAGACCATGGGGGAAGGGATGCGGAAAAAAATAGTTACAGAGAGGGAGGGAGGCAAACCTTAAGAGACTCTTAAATACAGAGAACAAACTGAAGGTGGATGGGCGGTGGGGGCATGGGGGAGAGGGGAAATTGGGTGATGGGCATTTAGGAGGACACTTGCTGGGATGAGCCCTGGTTATTGTATGTAAGGGATTAATCATGGGAATCTACCTCCAAAACCAGGAGCACACTTTATGTTAGCTAAATTGACAATAAATTATATTTAAAAAAATAATAAATTTTATTTTATTTTTTTTAATGTTTTTTTAAAATTTATTTCTAGGAGAGAGAGAGAGAGAGGGAGAGAGAGAGAGAGAGAAAGAGAGAGAGAGACGCAGCGTGAGCAGGCGGGGGAGGGGGGTCAGAGAGAGAGGGAGACACGGACTCTGAAACCAGCTCCAGGCTCTGAGCTGGCAGTCAGCACAGAGCCCGACGCGGGGCTCGAACCAACGAACCGCGAGATCATGACCTAAGCGAAAGTCGGACGCTTAACCGACTAAGCCACCCAGGTGCCCCGAAAATAATAATAAATTTTAAAAAATAAAAGTTGATTTCAGAGTTTTGCAGCCATATTTTGAGCAATTAATAGCTCAAAAAAAGATAAACAGTTAATCTTAGCCAAAATTCTAAGTTCAGGCCCTCTGATACCGTTTCATGACACCTTCTTTAATTTAAGTCTTAGTAATTTCTTTGCTTTTCAACTCCTAAGGTGCATGATAGATTGCTAAGGTTCAAACCTGTCTGTATAAGCCTTCGAATGTAATTTCTCATTTTTATAATTATTCCCAATCAAATCTTAAAACTGGAAGAGATAAATCTTCAATAGTTCCTTCACAGTCAATTAAAAGTGCTTGAATAAATGAATGACTACATGAATGAAACAAAAAGAATCCCGAAATTATCTCCTGCTATGATAAACATTTGAATATATTTGAGTTGCTATTTACAAATTTCCAATGTTTTTAGTATCTTTATGAAAGATTTTATTTTTAGAATAAGTGTTCTTAACAGGATTAATAATTATAATATGTAACATGAAGATGGAGCAAATAAAACTTTTTTCCAGTGTTTAATATAGCTTGGGGTTCATCTTATCATGAAAGTATGAGAAGAAATGGTGTCTTTAATATGATCTCTAGAATTCCTGCCCAAAGACTAATGATTATGTAGTTATAGCAAATACACTAGAATCTATGAATTCTGATATTAATTATGCTTCTAATTTTATGCTTATTTTTGTTAACATTTATATATTTCATAATTTTCTTGAAGTACATTTTAAATAATGGAGTTCTTGTTAATGTAAACCTTCATTCCATTTATTCATACACAAAGAGATGGATAAAATGAAAGAAAAATTGCATCCCAGGTCACAGCATTTACAGCAAATGATCCATAATTAAAAAATTTTTTTGCTACTCACATTATCACTTGATGAAATGGCCTCATTTTAATGAAGGAGAGAATAACTAAGTCCTATAATCAGAGGATTTGCTGTGATCTCAACTATACATTTATGTGTACAAAAACAATCTATCCAAACTTCAAGTTTTGGGATATTTATATTAGCTTCAGCAAAATTCTATACAGGGTACTTTTTTAATATTAAGATTTCTCCTAAATAGACAAATACAAATATAATGAGTAGCTTAATATATTATTGTCAATTAATAAGTAAAGAATGAAATACTTTAGTCTAATAAGTGGTTGTAAATGCTAAATCTTAGATGATGGTTTTATTTGTATAAATAAAACTTGTATATTTGAAATATATTTAATTTATTCTCCCTAAAATTTTGATTAAAAGAAATTCTCTTCAATCCTTACTCCTTATTCTATGTTTTAGTTATGTGTTCAAACTGAATGAAACCATCCAATGATATTGGACTTTATTTTATTATTACATTTTTTTTTATTGTTTAAAGAGAGAGAAAGGGTATGTGAGAATGGGATAGTGCTAAAGTGAGAGAGAAAGAGAATCTTAAGCAGGCTCCATGCTTAGTGCAGAACCCAATATGGGGCCTCTATCCTACAGCCCTGGGATGGTGACCTGAGCAGAAATTGAGCCAGATGTTAAACCGAGCCACTGAGGCACACCAAATTTAAGGCTTTGAAATGACAAATATCATCTTTTATAAATTAGTTTTATAAAGCAAACTCTAAAATTAGTGCTGACAACTAGCTCAGAGCCTGGAGACTGATTCAGATTCTTTATCTCCCTCTCTCTCTCTGACCCTCCCCGGCTCATTCTGTCTCTCTCTTTCTCTCTCTCTCTCAGAAATAAATATAAAAAATATTAGAAACATTTAAAAAATTAAAAATAAAATTAGTGAACTAACCTATGGTCTATACAAACATTATACAATGAATGAAAAGCTATGCAAATGTCTACTCTAAATGTGTATTTCATTTATTTGTCTTAAAGTCTTTAAAGCACCTTTTATGGTATGCCTTGTAGATACTGAATATTTTTTTCTCTAAATGAATAAAATAATGAATCTAGTATATAAAATATTTTGAACATAAATTATTTTTTGAAATAAATTAATACTTAACCCTTTTGTTTAAAAGAATTTTAATGTTTATTTATTTTTGATAGTGAGAGAGAGTGTGAGTGAGGGAGGGCAGAGAGAGAGGGAGACATTGAATCTGAAGCAGGCTCCAGGCTCTGAGCTGTCAGCACAGAGCCCGATGCCAGGCTAGAGCTCAGGAACTGTGAGATCATGACCTGAGCCCAAGTCGGATGCTTAACTGACTGAGCCACCCAGGTGCCTCTCTCAACTCCTTTGTAAATTATAGTTAAATTCACCCCCAAAATTTTATTAGAAACATATTTCTAGCAAAATATTCATAGCTACACTACATACATAGTTATACCACATACATAAATAATCATACTCCAATACATTGCTGATAACACTAAAGAATAAACATAAAGCAAAACATATTAAGGAAGGAAGAAGGGTAGGGGAAGAAAAAGGAGGAGAGAGGAAAAGAAAAAGAGAAAGGAAGGAAAGAAGGAAGGAAGAAAGGAAGGAAGGAATGGAAGAAAGGAAAATTTTAAGAATAGACCTTTTGGTTTAATGGAAAAATTCTATAAACACAGTATTATGGATTTTAGGTAATCATTTGGAAACTGTTATGTCATTTTCAAAGATTATCTAATCTCTTGGAAATATGAAGAGTTACAGAATAAGTCACCCTAAGTTAAACACTGATCCAAAATTAAAATACACTCCAATTAAGACACAAAAAATTATCATAATATATTAAATAATTGGAACTTTCTCATTAATATTTCAAAATATGATCATATGCCCCATACAATATATTATCAACAATTCAACACTTTTGGGGCACCTAGGTTGCTCAGTTGGTTGACTGATCCACTCTTGATTTCAGCTCAGATCACAGTCTCAGTCATGAGATTGAGCCCCATGTCAGGCTCTGTGCTGTACATGGAATCTCTCTCCCTCCCCCTCTCTCCCTCCCCAGCTACCATGTGTGCATACACTCTCTCTTTCAAAACAAAACAAAACAAAACAATTCAACACTTTTTTTAAAGGTTCATAATTCAAAGGGAATCACATAACATTTTATCCATCATTATTTAGGTGTTTTAATAAAAATGGAATTATTAGGTATTCTTTTTGTATCTTTCATGGGTGAAATTTACTCTCTCAGGGCTATTATACCTTATGTGGGGTCACGATCTGGAAAAGTGTGGGTTTATAAATAATTAGGGTACATTTGAAAACTTAACATCTAAAAGGTTTTTTCGTTGTTCTTTTGTTTTTGTTTTGCTCTTGTAAGAGTCCTAGGATTTAAATTATCTCATCAATTTAAAAACAAAAATAATTATGTGATATACTTCTTTTTAAAAATGTTATTTTTAACATTTACTTATTTTTTGAGAGACAGATAAAGACAGAGCATGAGAAAAGAAGGTGCAGAGAGAGAAGAAGACACAGAATCCAAAGCAGGTTCACAGAGTCTGACACGTGGTTTTAGACCTGAGCCGAAGTCAGAATCTTAACTGACTGAGCTACCCAGGAACCCCTCTATGATATACTTCTACACCAAAAGAAATAAATTTTATAAGCACATAAACTCAATGTTTGAAAAGTTAGCATATGAATTAAATGCTTTCAAATGGTCTAAACATTCAAACAATAGCAACTGAGTATGTACACAAGTACTAAGTAACTTTGAGTGCCGTATTTCCAATGTTAAACATTATTACACTTTATTAATTTTTTATATATTCTGGAAAAAACACATATTATCATCAGACAAATATGTTTATTTTTTGCCTAGTTATGTTTTTAAGTCTTTAGAATGTGTAGTATTACAGTGGATACTTATAAGATATAATTGTAGATAACATCCTTACATACTAAATTGAAAATAAATAAATAAATATTAAAATTTATATTCATCTGACTATTGAAGCATTTTTAAGGAATATTTCTGAGCTTTCAAATAGGTATTAAAAATTTTTATTTGGCTATGGTAATCAAACAGAGTGGTACTGATGAAAGAATAAACACATAGATGAAGGGAACGTAAGAGAGAATCTAGAAATAGACCTCCATAAACTTAGCCAACTGATCTTTGACAAAAGAGCAAAGGCTACATAATGAAGAAAGACAGTCTCTTCAACAAATATTGTTGGAAAAACTGGATTTCTACATGCAAAAGAATGAATCTAGGCACAGACCTTACATCTTTCACAAAACTTAACTCAAAATGGACAATAGATCCAAATATAAAACTCCTAGAAGGCAACACAGAAAACCTAGGTGACATTGGGTATGATGATGCCTTTTTCGATACAACACCAAAAACACAATCCATAAAAGAAATAACTGATAGGCTGTGTTTTGTTAAAGTTAAAAAACCTCTGCTCTCTAAAGACAATGGTAAGAGAACTAGGAAACAAGCCAAAAACTGGGAAAAAATATTCACAAACAAGACATCTGATAAAGGATTGTTTTCCAAATATACAAAATATTCTTAAAACTCAACAATAAGAAAATAAACATCCCAATGAAAAAAAAAATGGGCCAAAGACTTTGACAACTCACCAAAAAAGATAGGCAGTGACAAAAAACATATGAGATGATATTTCATATTATATGTTGTCAGGGAAATGTGAATTAAAATAACGAGATGGTATCCATACCTGTTAGAATGTCTAAAATCCAGAATACTGACTACACCAAATGCTGGTGAGCAATAGAAACTCTCACACATTGCTGGGGAGAATGCAAAATGGTATGGCCACTCGGGAAAAATGTTTGGTGCTTTCGTACAAAACTTAACTCTTACCTATAATCCAGCACTCACACTCTTTGGTATTTACTCAAAAACGTTGAAAACATATCCTCATGAAAGCTGCATATAGACATTTATAGCCACTTTACCATAATTGTAAAAATTTGAAAATAACCGAGAAAGAAATTAGCTATCAGGCCATGAAAAGATATGAAGTAAACTTAAATGCATATTACTATATAGAAGAAGCCAATCTGAGAAGTCTACATAATGTATGATTACAACTACATGAAAAGACAAAACTATGGAGACAGTAAAAAGATCAGTGTTTTCTAAAAATGGAGTAGGGAGAGATGAACAGCCAGAGCACAGGATTTTTAGGGCAGTGGAAATACTCTATATGATATTGTAATGATGGATACACCATTATACTTTTTTCCAACCTATAGAATATATAACACCAAGAGTAAACCCTAACATATGTTATGGACTGAGGTGATGATGATGTATCCATGCAGGTTCATCCTTGGTAAAAAAAAAAAAAAAAAAAGAAAAGTACCATTCTGGTGTACCTAGGTTCCTCAGTTGGTTAAACATGTGACTCTTGATTTTGACTCAGGTCATGATCTCACGGTTCATGGGATAGAGCCCCGTGTCAGTCTCTGCACTGGCAGAGTAGAGTAGAGCCTGTCTGGATTCTCTCTCTCTCCCTCTCTCTCTCTGCCCCTCCCCCACTCAGACACATTCTCTCTCTCTCAAAATAAATAAACTTTACCAAAAACAAATATGTACCATTCTGATGAGTGATGTTGACAGCAGGGAAAGCTATGTATGTATGTATGTGTGTATGTATGTATGTATGTAATGGGAAAACAGTACCTTACTCTAAATTTTCTTATAAACTTAAAAATTCTCTAAAACTAAAGTCTTAAAAATTACATTTATTCAGAGGGTGCCTGGGTGGCTCGGTCAGTTAAGCATCCAACTTCAGCTTAGGTCATGACCTCACGGTTCATGGCTTTGAGCCCCACGTTGGGCTCTGTGCTGACAGTTCAGAATCTGGAGCCTGCTTCAGATTCTGTTTCTCCCTGTCTCTCTGCCCCTCCCCTGCTCGTATTCTGTCTTTGTCTCTTTCTCTCAAAAATAAAATAAACATTAAGAAATAATATTTTAAAAATTGTATTTATTCAGGGAAATGGAAAAAAATACATTCAATAAGTTTGTCTCTAACTTTCCTGCTAAATATTTTTACTTTACTAAGAAACAATGAAACCACCAATAACAATTATGACACAGGTAATAGTGAACTAAATCTAATCAGAAATATAACCAGATAGAATAAAGTGCCCTTTTGTAGGCAGATATATGAAACAAGAATTTTAGGTTTCATATCTATTTGTATTCAGAGAAAGACAATACAAAGAACAGAAGGTGGAGAAAAAGAAGTCAGGACATCTTTCCTCTTCAATCATTTCTCTCTCATTCAATCCACACAGCCTTTTCATCAACAAAGAGCTGCATATTAACTTGTCTTTCTCAGAGTCTTTAACTATTGGCACAACATGTGGCCTGGATTGACTAAAATTACTAAACAAAGATTTGCAGTTTAGGAACACCTTTCCCACTAAACAATTAGAATGTGATGGAATGTTGAGAGAAAATGCCCTTATGTGTCAAACATCAATATTTCTTTGTAGTAGAACCTTACCAAAAAAAAAAAAAAAAAACCCAAAAAACAAAAACAAAAACAAATTATGTGGAAATGTTACTTTGATTTCCAGAAATAATACTTATGATATAAATTTTGATGAATAGAAGGAAGAAATTCCTGCAGAGGCTGACCTTCAGAAAGTTCAATCATAACCTGTCAAATAGTTTTTATTCTTCCTTGTAACTTCTTTATGCTATTTCCGCACACAATGAGCAAAATTTTCAACTGTTAGCAGTTAGGGTTTTCCTAGAAGTGTTGATTTCAAGTCATTTTTTGTTTTAGAAAAAAAAAAAAAAACACTGCAGTGTGACCAAGATTTTGTTGGGGTGCCTGGGTGGCTTAGTCAGTTAAGTGTCCGACTCATGGCCCCACATTGGGCTCTGTGCAGACACCCAGCTCAGAGCCTGGAGCCTGTTTCAGATTCTGTGTCTCCCTCTCTCTCTGACCCTCCCCTGCTCATGCTGTCTTTCTCTCTCTCTCTCAGAAATAAATAAATAAATAAAAAACCTTTAAAAAATTTAAGATTTTGTCAAGGTCATACCAACTTACAATTTTTAATTAGTGAGCTTCTAGAAAACCAAACAGACACATTCTACATAACAATATGTTAAAAAAATTTTCTCAATGTTTATTTTTGAGAGACAGGGAGAGAGTGTGAGTGGGGGAGAGGCAAAGACAGAGGGAGACACAGAATCTGAAGTAGGCTCCAGGCTCTGAGCTATCAGCACAGAGCCCCGTTTGGGCCTCAAACCCACAAACCATGAGATCATGACTGAAATGAAGTCAAATGCTTAGCTGACAGCCACCCAGGCACCCCTTCAATTTGTATTGTAATCCTGGGTAAAGTTACATTTTTGCAGACTTGTTAGGCACAGGCACAATTTAGACAGACATATAAATAAGAACAAATTTTTCCATCCATTTAATTTCAATACCCTAGATTTTAGTTAAAAGAATATAGGAAAATGCCTTTGAAATTAGAGAAGGAAGTGGACCCTTTTCCTGAAAATAAAATAAACCCAAGAAAAAGAATAATATTTGGAGGTTCCCTCCAGAGGACAATGACTTATAGACATCAGAAATAACATGTTAAATAGACATAAGAGAACTAAAGCAATTTGTTCAATATCTTTTAATTAATTTTTGTTTCAGTTTTTGAACTAACTGGATATGGTTTTGGAATAGGCTTTCCTTGAACCTCAGAAGAAAAAGGTGGAGATGTTTAAATTGGGCTTTAAATAAGCCAGAGTGAAGTATCTTTGATAGCTAAAACTGAAAATATAAACTTAAAAAGAAATATTTTGAAGACTTACAATTGAACAAAAATAGCTTTTGCATTCTAGCCAAGGTTAGTTTAAACAAAAAATCTAGGGGCCCTGGGTGGCTGAGTTGGTTAAGCATCCGACTTAGGCTCAGGTCATGATTTCCCTGTCCGTGTGAGCCCCACATAAGGCTCTGTGCTAACAGCTTGGAGCCTGGAGCCTGCTTCAGATTCTGTGTCTCCCTCTCTCTCTGTCCCTCCCCCATTCACGCTCTGTCTCTCTCTGTCTCTCAAAAAAAGACTAAACATTAAAAATTTTTTAAAAATCTAAAACAGCACTAAAACTTCTAAAATATCTGTGCTTTTAATCTCTCTCTATTGCTAATGTATTCTCCAGCGCCCTTCAGTTTTAAGAAGCATCTGATTCTAAGTAGCAGAGATTGAACTCACTTTCCTTTTTACATTCCTACTTAAATCTGTTAATGTCAGACATTGGGGTCCAGCAATTCTGAAAAATCTCTCTTGTCAACTTGTCCACATTTCCAAATCCAAAATCAACTAACCTTCTCTTTGTGACTCAGTTGTTCACTGCTACTCCTTGACTCTCTTTTTTGTTTCTATCCTCATGATCACACTTGTTCAAGCCCCACAGCAAGGTCTTTTACATTTTCCCAACTTCTAAATGTATGCTAAGGGTTCATTCCTTGTATCACACCTGGTCTCTATCTCTACTTACTCCCTAGATGACCATCAGCTTCATGGGTAACTCCATGGTTAAAGTATATCTAACTGCGTAATTACCATCTCCATTTAGATGCTAAGTAGGCATCTCAAACCTGACATGGCCACAAATGCCTCATTCTTGGCCGATAAACATTTATTTTTGTTAGTTTACTCAGTATGCAATATCTCATTAATCAACGTAGCTGTTGGCATTTCCTTGCCATTCAATCATTCAGATTCTCATCACTTTTCACTGTGGATACCATTATTCCTTAACTCAAGCAACTGTCATCTGTACCCTGGATGTAGCATTAACCTCCCACAATCTTCTTTCTGCCATTATTACTCCCTTCCAATTCACTCTCTTCATAACAAGTAGAGTGATTTTTTTCAAAACAGCAAGTCACATGATCTTACTTTCCAGATGGAAGTCTTTTAATCATCCCACAGCATTTAGAACAAATCCTATAATCTTTATTATGGCCTACAAAAATTTGCCTAATCTGGCCCTAAAATTCTTTTCCTAATTCATCTCCTATAGATTTCCCCAGACAATGCTTTTACCAGTTTCATTGGCTTCTCTTTGTTCTTTAAGGAATCTAATTACAATGTTGCCTCTGTGGATTTTAGGAAGTATTCCTGCAGGCATCTTTAGCACTTGTTGGCTCACTTTATTTTTTTTTATTTGTTTTTATAGTTTTATTTATTTTTGAGACAGAGAGAGACAGAGCATGAGCAGGGGAGAGTCAGAGAGAGAGGGAGACACAGAAACTGAAACAGGCTCCAGGCTCTGAGCTGCCTGCACAGAACCCAAGGCGAGGCTCGAACCCACGAACCACGAGATCATGACCTGAGCTGAAGTCGGACCCTTAACCGACTGAGTGACCCAGGCAGTCCTTGTTGGCTCACTTTAAATTCTTGTTTAACTGCCACCTCATCAGAGAGGTTTCCACTCCTTTCCTTATGTAAAATGATAGCTATGTATCATTTTGCTACTCTCTTTTAATTTTTCTTCAAAGTTGTAAATATCTAAATTAAATATTGAGTTGTTAGTTTGCTTCTTGACTTAACAAAATTAAGTTCTGTGAAAACAAAGTCTTGGTTTTTTTTTTCATCATTAGTCACACGGATTAGTTTTTCGTTTGCACATGTAGGTGTATATTTGTAAATATACACATTTGTTGACTAAATGTGTGCAGAGTATGTATCTGTGCATGTGTGCCTATATATGCATGTGCACAAGGACAAGCACACACACACAAGTAGAAACAGATAACCCTGCCTAGTTTCTTTCTCTTTTCCTTCTTTGTTTTTGTTTTTGGTTTTTGGTTTTGGTTTCTTTCTATACCAGTTTGCTCAATGAGCTTTGGAGAGATGAAATGAGTCAGAAGATGACAATACTTAGTTGGAAAGTTTATATTTCCTACCTCCTTCATTGTAACAAAATTTAGTCATTTCAGTGAATATATTTCTTGTGTTAAAACTATGTATTAGAAAGATATACTATTTACAATAATCAAGACATGGAGATGATCTGCATGTCTATTGACAGATGAATGGATAAAGAAAATGTGGCATATATATATTATATATATATAATATATATGTGTGAAAATTATTTGGTCATAAAAATGAAAGAAATTCTGCCATTTGCAATAACGTGGATAGAACTTCAGAGCATTATGCTAAGTGGATTAAGTCAGACAGAGAAAGACAAATACTGTATATTCTCACTTACACATAGGATCTTTAAGAAATGGACTCTGAAACAGAGAACACATTGGTGCTTGCTGTAAGTAGGGTGTGGGGTGGGGAACATGAGCAAAAGTGGTGAAAAGGTACAGATTTCCAGATAAATAAGATAAATAAGTTCTGGGTAATGTGTAGCATGATAGCTATTATTAAAAATACTGTATTTTAGGGGCACGTGGGTGGCTCAGTTGGTTAAGCCTTTGACCTGGGCTCAGGTCATGATCTCACGGTTCTTGGGTTCAAGCCCCACATCGGGCTCTGTGCTGACAGCTCAGAGCTTGGAGCCTGCTTCGGATTCTGTGTCTCCCTCTTTCTCTGTCCCTCTCCTGCTCGTGCAGTCTCTCTCTCAAAAATAAACATTAAAAAAAATGCTGTATTTTATATTTGAAAGTTATTAAGAGGGTAGATCTTAAAAGTTTTTATCAGAAAGCATTTTTTCATGATAGCTACACGAAGTGATGGATATTAAATAAACTTATTGTAATCATTTCACAATATACACATAAAGAATTATGTTGTAAACTTTAAAAAAGAAAGGAAATATTAAATACATCCATGTCCTTTCTTGAATACATTCATAATCTGAAAATTTCTGATGAAGGCATTGCATAATTTCCTTTTGTCCTGCCAGTTCTCTGTATGATTTCAGGAAATGCATATAATTACAATAAGTTTATTAGATACATGCATTGTATTTACAATAAATAATATCTTACATAAAGATATAAAGTATCTTTTCCTCTCTCAGCTACCAATGACAGTCTTAATATTATTATTTTTCCATGAAAGACAGGACAATTTCCTGAATGTTTTCACAGTATAAAATTACAAAAGCTCAGCTTCAAGATGAAGTTCCCAGAATTACATAGCACGGTTTTCACTACAATGGTGCCTTGTGATTGAATATGCTACTGATCTGACAGACATTGGACATACCATGAGGGAAGAACATTGCATGAACTCACAGTCAATTATTTGTTCAAGGGCTTGAAAAGCCCATAGTGTGTATGTTAATGTCAGTCACTCTTGCACTCAAAATTATAATAAGGGATTTCTAGGACTTGGAAATAGTCAAAGAGCATATTTTCAGTGTAATGGTGGTCTTTGTATAAAGAACCCTCCAGGGATAATCTGAAACTACAAGGATGATCATCTTTGCATTTCTACCAACTAGGCAATTTCAGAATTTAGTAAATTAAATTGTAGAAAGTGGAAAGTAATGCAAATGATTGTTGCCTATTGCAATACAAAAATACTTTGCCCAATAGAGGAACAATTGATTTTGTGCTTTACAAAAGATGACCCCAATATTACATTTTATTGTCCTATATGGTATCAACCAGTTTTTATACACTAAAATATTAATACCATCATTCCTGACTGTATAGCATATATACAGTATAGCATATGTATGTATGAAAACTATATAGTTGGTTCTTTAAGTGGTCCTTTGAACAAGCCTAGTGTCTTATTGCTTATCCAACCAAAGTGCTGAATAAAATGTTTGAACATGTCATTTTATATTTTATGAAGGTCATGATTTTACCTTTTGAGGGAAAACAGATAAGTAACATAAATCATGCATATGCATGCATATATGTGCATGTGTTAATTTATGTATGTAACACTTCCAAAATAAAACATTTGTACTTTTGTTTGCTATATTTCTTTGTTTTACTATATAAACACATTGTGGCCAAAGATAAGTTAAATAAACACTGTGTACTATTTTTCTGAAACATTTTGTGTTGACACTTTTTAAAACAATGCTATATTTTTTTCTTTATCTTCGCCCTTATATGAACCACATTTGGATTACAACATTGATAATAACAATTGTTATGGACTGAAGAGCAAAAAAAGCTTGTAGCCCACAGCAATATTTGGGGTGGAAATAAAACTGGGGTTTAACATCTAGCACATCGTTTTATCAAAAATGTCACTTAAGCTTTTAGACACATCTGTGTTGATACGAAACCATACAGTGACTTTTTTTATATTATAACTTTCACTGGGCACCTGGGTGGCTCAATGGGTTAAGCTTCCAACTTCAACTACAGTAATGATCTGACAGTGGGTTTGGGACCCACTCTGGGTTCTGTGCTGACAGCTCAGAGCCTGGAGCCTGCTTCGGATTCTGTCTCCCTCTCTGCCCCTCCCCTGCTTGTGCTCTATCTTTCTCCCCAAAAGAAATAAATGTTAAAAATTTTTTGTTTTAATTTCACTGATCTGCTAAGAAAAGCACTTTTTGGTATTGTGGAGAGAATTTTTGTCAGATTTTGTAACATGAATCATGCTTCCTTAGTTGGAAACATCATGCTGATGATCTGAACTTTACTTTTGATTGCACTGGGGAATGCCAATAAAGAGGTGTCAACTGTTTCCCTATTAATAGCCTACAAATAATAAAAATAGTTGTCCCCAACTGACTACACAGGCAGCATTTTCCAAATAGCTACAAATACACAGAGGTAAAATTTGAGCAGGATGAGGGAGTATTGCACCATATCATATCAGAATCTCTTAAAGAGTAAAATCTGTATGAAGACAATAATTTGGAGTTAATATATTTATTTTGACATTTTTTTAATTTAATATATTTATATGTATTATAGTGCCTACTGGATCCAATATATTTAGGTAAGCAAGTAATTGATAAGAAACATTAAGTAACAGTGACAATGGTTCCCCCCCAAAAACCAAAAACATAGACACAGACATATGTATTTGTGTGTGTGTACTTTTAGTATATACTGACATATATCTATGACTATATTTAAATGTAAAAATACACAGGCATGTTAACACATATCTTTAATAGAGCACCTATAATGTAAACATACAAAATTAAACTTATATCAAATGTTACTTCTATCTTAGTAATTAAATCTTATATCAAAGGAGTCAAGCCATATTGAAGAAATATTTTTTTACTATAATAAAAATAAAATTGTTAAGTAAGGAAATTTTGACATGTGCAACCATTTTGAAAATTATTTCTATGATATTAGTATGTCTGATCTCAGTTAGATTGCTAGATATTTTATAACCCAAAAATGTTAACATGATTTCTATATTTCATACTCATTTTTGAGGTTCTGAAAGATTGAAAATTAAGAATATAAGGCAAATATGAGAACAATTAATATGTCAGAATTTAAAATATTGAAGGAATCCAAATCCAACAACAGACGATGGCTAAGTTAAAAAATGCATGATGTGATATTATGAATCCATTAAAACAATTATTAAGAGAATTCTGTATAAATAGAAAAAATGCTATCGACAATATTAAAGTGAAAATAAATCAATTTGTTACCAAGTTAAACAAAAGAAGGAAGGGAGGATTTTCAGATCCCAAAATGGTTATATATATATGTGTGTATAACAAAAATGTATATTTTTAATGAAATAAAAATAAAAAGAAAGAACAAGTCATGCAAATTTAAATAGCTTTAATATTTAGTCTTTGAATAAAAATAACTATATAAGAGCAATTGGATTTACAAGGAGGAACTGGGGGTAGGTATTCTCTTTTCTCCTTATGTTCTATCTTTTCTGCCCCTTTTCCCTTCTTGCAGTAGTCCTCCAATAAAAACAAACAAACAAACAAACAAAAACAACACAATCCTTGACTCCCCAGTGCCTGACACAGTGGTTTCTTTTCATAGACAGCTGTAGGTACTGACAGGAAGCTCTGGCCTCCAGGACTCTAACACAGTGCTGTTCAAATGTCAAACAATGCATCACAGGTTGAAGTTAAATTCTTAGAAGTTGTATACCTCACCTTGGAATTAGGTGCTTATGCTCAGCATATATGCCTAACAAACAGGAAAACAAAACAAACAAACAAACAAAACAGAGAATCAGGCAGAACAAAGGATGTAAAAGAGTAAGTTGCTTTAGTGAATCCAGGGCCATATCCAGAATATTGGTTCTGCACAGGCTTTCCAAGAGATACGTATATGATATATTCCTTAAGTGCTTGATTTTCAAAAAGTAGGCAGAAGATGGAGATGACAGGCAAGAAGAGTGGAGGTTGGGGAGAATTCATAGGTAGTTTTGTTTGAAATTCTGCTTTACTTCTCAGGGCAATTTCATCATTAATTTAATATATTACTTGTCATAATGTAATGTTAAATAATGGTATCTGCATGTATTCTATGGTACATTCTATGCAGAATTATCTTCACATAGCATTAACTACTTTTAAATTGTCCTTAGACACCTTTTTACACACTAGGAAACAGATTTTGAATACCACTGATTACACCCAGAGAAAACAGAGCAGAGCTATGGTGACACATACACCAGAGAACAAGGAAGTGCTTTTAAAAAGTATAAATTAATCTATATAATATTAAATATATAATAAATCTATACAAATATTTTGAAGAACAGATGTACTCATAAAATATTTAGAGTATCACTATCAATATATTACAATAAAATAAAATAGTAAAATAAAGGGATACAATATTATTGATGCCACCAATCAAGTAATTATGGAACTTACAAGAATATACTTCCAGCATTAATAAATAATCATTAAATAAAAATAATGATACATAATAAATGGAAAATATACCATGCTCAAAAATTGGAAGAATATTGTTAAAATGTACATAACACTCAAAGCAATCTTCAGATTCAACACAATCCCTAAAAATAGTACCAATAATATTTTTCACAGATCTAGAACAAATAATCCTAAAACTTGTATGAAACCATGAAAGACTCCAAATAGCCAAAGCAATCTTGCAAAGGAACAAAGCTGGAGGTATCACAATCCCAGCTTTTAAACTATACTACACAGCCATTGTAATTAAAACATGTGGTATTGGCATAAAAACAGACACCTAATCAATGAAACAGAATAGAGACTCCAGAAATAAACCCACATTTATATATTCTATTAATCTATGGCAAAGTAGGTAAGAAAATATAGTGGGGAAAGGACAGTCTCTTCAATAAATTGTGTTAGAAAAATTGAACAGTTATGTGCAAAAGAATGAAACTAGACCACTTTGTTGCACCATATGCAAAAATAAATTCAAAATGGATTAAAGACTTAAATGTAAGACCTGAAACTATAGAATTCCTAAAAAAAAAATAGGTAGTAAACCTTTAGGTATCACCTTAGTAATATTTTTCCAGCTGTGTAACCCCCCAGGCAAGGGAAACAAAAGCAAAAATAAACAATTAGAACTATATGAAACAGAATATGTCCAACAGGCACATTGAAAGAATGTAAATTGGTACAGCCACTATGGAAAATAGTATGAAGTTTCCTCATAAAACTAAAAATGGAAATACGATGTGGTTCAGTTATTCCACTTCTGTATATTTACCAGAATAAAAAGAAAATACTAACTTGTAAAAAACACATACATCCTTGTTTATTGCAGCACTATCTATAATAGCCAAGAGATGGAAACAGCTGAAGTGTCCATCTTTAGATGAATGGATAAAGAAGGCATTGCATATAGATACACAATGGACTACCACTCTGGCACAAAAAAGGATGAAACCTTGCCATTTGTGGCAACATGGATGGATGGAGAGGGTATTGTGTTAACTGAAATAACTCAGACATAGGTACACAAATGCCTATAATTTCACTTGTATGTGGAATCTAAGAAGAAAAGAAAACAAACAAAACAAAAACAGATTCATAAATGTGGAGAACAAACCTGTGGTTGCTAGAGGGGGCAGCAAGAGGGGAAAAGGAGAAAATCATGAAGGGAATTAAGAGGTACAAACTTCCAGTTAAATAGTCCATGGGGAGGATTAGTATGGCATAGGGAATACAGTCAGTAATATTGTAATCACTTTGCATGGTGACAGATGGTAACTACACTTATTGTGATGCGTATTTGTGATATATTTGTAACTATGGAGTCACTATGTTGTACATATGAAACTAATATACTATGGTATGTCAACTATAGTTTAATTAAAAATAAAACAAACAAAGATACACCACTTTGGCTTAAAATGATTTTTGTTGTTGTTTTACAAAATGAAACTTTTAGTGGTAACAAACACAAAGGGGTAGAGGGACAGTCTTTTACCGGTTTACAATTCATAATGGACAATTATAAAATGAAATCTCTAATACTAGTTGCATTTCTCTACTGTAGTTCAGTTCTTTAATGCTTTTTCTCATAATTCTATTTAGATACCAAAGAGCATAAACATTAAAGTTTACTATTTTCACACACTCTGAGCAATGACTATTCAACAGACAGCTGTCACTCAGCCTAACAGATGGTGGAAGATGGAAAGGAAAGACTTGAACTTCCCTGGAAAGGTTTATGAAAATGGCTTCAGTTAAGGTACTGGAAATGATTATTTTATCCAGAGTCTGCCTCAAACTCAATAATGGACAAAAATTTCAGTTTAATTGTATCCAAATCATGGCTTTGAATATGAAATGTCAAAGCAATACAGTTCCATGATTAGCTAGACACACATGTGTACTTCTGTTGGGGCAGGCACTTTTTGGCCATGGGGAGGTTCTGTAGGAGGAAATCCTATTTCCACTTGTTGTTCTTATCCTCAAAAATGATTAAACAAAATAATAATGGTACAATTAGACTGAAGCACACACCGCAAGAAAAATCCCAGGGAAGGTGTTTGAAATGGATTGAATCATGCATTGCTTTACGTGTACCTCATATGTTCCTATTAGTTTTTAAATATTATTTTGCAGGTGAAAACTTGGACCCAGATATCAAGAAGTGAGTCTTTTCTCAAGTATCAGATTAGTGAATAGAAGTTTAAATTACTAGGAATGTTCAAATTTGAGAATAAATCTGCTCCATTTTTATAGCAATACAAGTCCCCGCAGGACCGGCACATTCCAGCAACCTGGCCTGACTGTGACTTCCTCTGGAGCAGAGAACAAAACAGCAGGATGTGAAGCACCGAATCTTGACTTGCTGGGGAAGGTCACGTCAGTGCCTTTTGGGAGATACTTCAGCCATACGGAAGCCACTAAAGCAAAAATCAAAATGTTTGTAGGGCAGCAGCAATAAGGCAATCATTCCCTTTCCTATTTCTTCATAGCATCAGTGTGACAAATCTCTTACAGTGAAAATAACTCTGAATTGCCCATAGGCTGCCGGGTGAGAAGACAGACAGTGTGGCTTTAGTTTAAGGGCAGATGAATAGGTCAAGGGTGTAGAGGAAATCTTTTTCTTTTTACCAGATGCTGAGTTTCACGCTTAAAAAATTTTTTCTATTCTTACTGACTAGAATTCAGAATGACATAACTTCCCTGGAAACTATTCTAATCATTGTTTTTTTAAAAATGTTTTTTAAATGTTTTATTTATTTCTGAGAGAGAGAGAGAGAGAGAGGCAGCGTGGGCAGAGGAGGGTCAGAGAGAGAGGGAGACACAGAATCTGAAGCAGGCTCCAGGCTCTGAGCTGCCAGCACAGAGCCCGACACGGGGCTCCAACCCACAAACCGCGAGATCATGACCTGTGTCAAAGTTGGACGCTCAACCGACTGATCCCCCCAGGCGCCCCACAAATCATTGTTTTTAACAGCATGATTAACACATAGTGTTATATTTGTTTCTGGTGTACGGTATAAAGATACAACAATTCTATGTACTACCCCGTGCTTATCTACTTCAAAACTGTGGTTTATTACAAAATCTTAAAAGCAACTTTGACTCTCGCCCACTTATATTCATATGGGAAGCACTGATTAGGAGTCTAAACTGTGTAAGATGTTGCACTAGATGCTGTGAGGAATGAAGACATAAAGGAAATAATCCTTGCCATTAAAGGGTCACAATTCAATGACTTTCAAGTTTCAAAGTTAAAAAGAAAATATTCTAAAAATGAACCCTGAATTGTGAACTATTGTGATCACCTCTGTACACTTGTACTTCTTCCTCTTTTTTAATTCTGTTAGCAAGTCTTAGCGATGAGAGCTTGAGACAGAGTTTGAAGCTATCCAAAGAGCATGGAGATGAGAGAAACAGATTTTCCTTTGAAGCTTAGAGTTCAAATGCAGCACATGGTCTGTCATAACACAGATTTGCAAAGACACATGAGGCAGGCATGCTGCTCACAGGTCAAGATTACCTGGATATGTTTTAGACTGTATTAGCCTTTTTGAAGCAAAAATAGATCCTTATTGGGAAGCCTAAATAAGGGCAGTCTCAAAGGCAAACTGTCAGTGTCCCAAACATTCTAGGAGAAAAGAAATTTTAGGAAATAGTAATAATGAAACTAGTTAAATCTTAAGCTTTTACTATTTTCCAAGTACTCCACAAAGTGTGGTCATGCTCATTCTCTCATTTATTATCCCTAACAATGAATATTTGAGTTAAATGAACCTTTGCATATTTTACTCAAGGCAGGTAAGTGGTAAGGCTGGGACTCATTCCACCATCATCTCCTCCCTTTCTCCCTGAATCTGGTGGTGCTTGGAATCACATCTGTGTGGCAAGTGAAAGTATCGATATGTTCTCTTTGCCTCTTTTAATTCCATTCAGGAAGTATCTAAATCACATGTAGGGTTTTCCTACCTGAAAGTTAAGGGCTAGTAATATGGACTTTGTTTCTTGTGGAGGATTTTTTTTTCTTTCTTTTCTCCCCCCTAAGGAAACCAAAGTGATTCCTTTGTTCCTCAGATAGGTTAATATTTTATGAAGATTTTTATTTGTTTGTTTTGTTGGTTGATTTTTGTGTCTGTCTTTCTTTCTTTCTTTCTTTCTTTCTTTCTTTCTTTCTTTCTTTCTCTCTCTCTCTCTCTTTCCTTCCTTCCTTCCTTCCTTCCTTCCTTCCTTCCTTCCTTCCTTCCTTTCTTCCTTCCTTCTTTTTTTGGTTGCAAGTATTATTTATTCAGGGTTTGTTTTGTTTTTCCTTTAACTTCATATATATGTAGTAAGGTGAAATGTCTCTTCGAATCCCAGGAAAGGGTCTGTAGATGAGTTGTTGGATTACTTTTATCTGAAAGCCACTCAAAATCAGAATTGCCATTTCCATAATGCTCCTTCACTTGTACATGGCCACTGACATCTCATTCTTTGTGTATTGTCTTGTTCTCTCTTTTTGCAAACCATCTTTCTCAACTTTTCAATGTACTTAGCCACAACCCCATTATATTTTCAAGTGTCAGAGCTAACCATGTCAGATAGTAAGCAGTTTTTTTTTTTTTGTATCTCAATTTTAAGTTCTCAAGAGAAAAAGATCTGAATTATTCACCTCTAAATTTCATTTCTCCTTACTTCATTCAAAGTAGCCAAGGTGTGGAATCATGTGGTAGAATCACTGATAGCAGTCATGAGGGTGAGGCTGTTGCTCAGAAAAAGAAGAGTATGTTTTTGGAAGACATGCCAAAAGATTTGCCAATATTCTATGGAAAGGGGTTATAATGACCGTACAGATTTTAAATATTTTTAGCTACTATAACATTGATTCATGCTAAATTAATCAGCTAAAACTGCTATCTATCAGAGTTCATGGCCATTCAGACAGATACCCTGCCTCTAGGCCCTGAAACCTCTGCACATTATCAAAAGTGGCCCTTTGGACTTTCAAAATAACAATGCAGACCCAGCCTGAATTTCCTTAGCTTACCTGTGTACAGTACATAGTATTACTAAATACACTAAGAATATGGAACTCGAAAGGTCCTCCTGATAATTTTGTAAGTTTGATCTTCCAGGCAATCTATGATCAAATAAAGCATTCTTTGGCAAAGGATATTAATAGCTGGTAAGATATTCTTAAAATACATATACACATATTTCCAAATACCTAGTTTCAATGAAACATATATGTAATAATATATCTTTTGCCTTTAGATACTTAGGAAAAATCAGAAGAACAGCTCTCTCAGATTTACCTCAGACTTACATGCAGAGAAGCATTCCAGAATCTTTTTATAAAATAAATTCCACTGACTGTAAAATTAAGTCAATACTATTGCCTGATGGATTTTAATGTTAAAATCAAGCACTGATCTATGAATGTGTGTACACATATACACATATATGTATTATGCATTATTATGTAAGAAAAGGAATGATATTTCTATCAAAAACTTTCCCTTAACTAGTGCACAAGCGGACCGGGGGAAAAAGAAAGGCAAGGGCAGGTCATTGAGTTTAGCAAGCATTAATTAGTGATGTATGTAAATGACGGCTAATGTACTCCATACAATAGCCTTCTCAAGCATAGTTTTGTTGGCATAAAGAACAGGAAGAATAACAGCAAAAGAAAAAACATCTACAATTGATTCATAAGCCCTCAGTATGATCACTTCCCCCTTTTCTTTCTTATGCTAAGTAACTCTATGTTAATGGAAAGTTGATTCAAATTCATGGGTTAAAAATATACCTTGTATTAATACCCAAAGGGTATGTAGCTGGTATTTGTGAGTGATGAGTCAAAAAGGAAAATATTTATAAATTAATAACTAAAACTGCCGTATCATATCAAATTAGCTAAATACATGAAGTTGCACTGATAAATGTAATGCATATGAGAAAATGAATCTGTATTATTAACTTCACTTCTGACATCACTGTTTTAAACTCATCTTTACATAGAGTGTTCAAAAAAATCAATCTTAGATTTACAATTGATAGGGAAATTAAAATAATATTAAAACTATATCATACACATATAAAGTACTTATTTCACCAGTGAGCATGGATTATTTTTACCATGTTTAATTAGCTTTTTTCACATTGTAATGTTAGTTTAAATGGGAAATGGTTTCTCTAAAGAATTATGAATAAATTCATTTACATTTGATAAATATCATTAATTGTTCTAAAACACTTAAATATTAATAAATTTGAAGACTTTAGAGGATCACCACCTGTAGAATATAATTTTAAATTACTATCAATCAATAAAAGGCAACTGACTGGTATTTTTTCATGCTCGTATTAATTTCAGACTTTACCTTTGGTGCTTTTTTTTTTTTTAAATGTCCTTAAGTCATCAAATTATCATCCTAAAATGACATCTATAAAAATTGCATAATAAAAAAATAAAAATATCATATTTAAATAGCTTAAATTATTGTAAAAGTTCAGAAATATCAGATTTTTTTGGACACCTCTTTCTTACCTGCTTGTGAGCATGGTCATATGAGTTAATGTGATTGTCAAACTCTTGATGCTTATAGTACTGCTTGTCACAGAGTTCACAGTAAAAATTGGCCTTCAGATCTTCCAAAGCTTTTGCTATGGTGTTCTCCTTCTCAGCATAATCCTAAAAATTAAAATTGCAAGGAAGACAGCAATTAGTTCTTCCCTAAATTGACTTTTTTCTGACAGTTGTCAATTTTAGCATAATAATTAGAGTTAGAAACAGAATATAACAAAGAAAAATAAAGCAAATTCCAGCAAACTAAGTCAGAAGAAATTATGAGCTGAAGAGAATAAAAGATTAACACAAGAAGCCAAGATAAATGGTGGGAAGAACAGCAAAAACATGCAGAAGCAAACCAGAAAAAGAAATAGAAGCCCTTGTTTGAACAAGTTCCTGTGCTGTGTTGGCAAAGAAGAAACCAAAATCATAGTATGTTGATTCCACCGCTGACTTCTGGCAAGGCTTAGTTAATATAAAACTTGTAAATTCTGAACATCTAAAATGTGTCCTGCATGAAGAAGTCCACATTGGTGCACAAATATTCAAGTTTGGTATTTTCATTTGCTCGTTTCTTTAAATATCTATATAGTAACATATTCATCCCAAGTAGATTTCATTTGAATAATGTTTTCATCTTGACCCATATCATTTTAAGTTGAACTTTTGAAAATTCTCTAGTCTTTAGAAAATATGATTCTTTTCTGCAAGTTATTTGCCTAAACTGAAAAGGATTAAACTGTATAAGCAGATTGCTTTCATCATGCTCACAGTAAATAAAGATGGCTATATAATCAAGCCCCTGAA
Organism: Hyaena hyaena; assembly: GCF_003009895.1. Taxonomy (NCBI): domain Eukaryota; kingdom Metazoa; phylum Chordata; class Mammalia; order Carnivora; family Hyaenidae; genus Hyaena; species Hyaena hyaena. The sequence continues at coordinate 612,975 of NW_024081275.1, read as the reverse complement.
AAAATGCAAAAATGTAGTCAGTTATCATTAGCTTTCATTTACGAAGCATAAAATAGCAAAATGTTTGTGGCTTTTAGGTTTTCTTAACTCTAAATTTACTTGCTGTTTCACAGTCCCTTAAATGTCAATGTTGTTAGACATAAATAAATTTTACATGTTGAAACATTGTTCAAGTCTTTTGCTGAAGTGCTGCTATGAAAATCTAAACTTCAGTCCTTGCCAGAGAATATATTATGTTCCTAACTTAAAGATTCTCTCGTACTCAACTCCTTTACAATTCAAATTAACTACATATTCAGGCCTTTTATGTGCTACTGTAAGAAACTAACTGTCTCCGGCACTGTGATATGGAGATGAAATGACATAGCCCTCTCTATGTCAATGGCAATTGTCCTCTCTCTAAATACACCAGCTAGAAAGGACTCACAGTTTGAATGTTTAAATTGTTTCTACAAAGTGATTTACTAATTGTAATTATGTAAAAATGACTAATACTTTTCTTACTTTATTGCACTATGTGCACATATTGCATACCAAAATTCACCATATTTGTATATATACCTTCTGATATATATTATAGTAACTAATAAATATATTTGCCACAGTCTATAAATACAAAACTCAGTTTCTCACTGTAAAGACAAGATCCATTGTTCTATTCGTTTTATCAACTGCACAGAGGTGGTAAATTGCAAAATCATTCAAATTGTTTATTTGTGATCTATCAATTAAATAATTAATTTACCATTTCTCATCAGGTTTGTGAAATATTTCCTATGATTCTTTTTTATTACTTAAGATATGTTTTTTGAAAAAACGGCTGGTTTAAAAAGATGAAAATGAGTCGTATATAACTAAACTTGTTACTGAAAATTTACAAAATCTTAAAAATAATACATTGTGGATTAGCCAATTTAAATGAAACAAAAATTAAGTACTATGATTTCATGGCTAAAGTGTGTGAAACAGAGATAAAATTCCAATCAATATGAGTTATATTATAATGGCAATAGTTTTTGGCTCAAAGCTGAATTAGCCTCCAAAATAATACTCTTGAACAGCAATTTCTTTGCAAACTAGTTGATCCTCCCCATTAGTTATAATTACAGTTAAGCTACTTCCTCACTCAAAATATTTCATTATTTCTTATTATTGTGTAGGGTTATTTTGTTCTTCCTAAGATTGATATTCCCTCAGAGAGGCAATAATTGTTTCTTACTTATTCTTTCCACAAAAATCAGAATTTTTGTGTAAAGCAAACTGAAATTCTCAGGTAAATTGCATTCTTCCAAAACACTAGCCTTTGCTGAAGTTTGAAGAGATAAACAAATCTAAAAACAATAGCTAGCATTTACTCAGTGCTTGTTTAGGATCAATCACTGATTAAGAGTGTGCATGTATTAGCTCACTTAATCCTGATTAAAGTTATAGAGATGTGTATTTTAGACATGTTCTCATTTTATGCTGAAGGTACCACAAAGCACAGGAAAGTGAAATAATTACCTCATGGATATATAGTGAATAAATGTGAAGCCCATACTTGAACCCAAATAATCTGGTTCATAGAATGTCATTATGTTTAAACTTTTGAGCACATTAAAAAAAGGAGAAATAGTACAATAACCCTCATACACCTATCAACTGACTTCAATTATCAACTCAATTACGAGTAGCTATCCTATCTCATACTCTTTCCTCTGCCCCAGATAATTTTTAAGGAAATTCCCAAGTTCATATAATATTACCTGCAAATGTTTCAAAATGTATTTTTAAAACAGGACTTTTTAGACATATCATCACAAAACGAATAGTAGGCATAAAGAAACAAACACAAACAATGAGGAAACCACAATCATTCCTTACTATCATCAAACACACAGTGTGTTCAAACAACTACAATCATCTAATAGTTTTAACTAGTTTGTTCAAAAACAGATTTCAAGTAAAACACATACATTCCCATGATCTGATATATTTTCTAATCTCTTCTATCATAAGTCTTTCCTCTCTCTGTTTTTTTTAATTGTTACAATTTATTTCTTTGAAAACTTTAAATCATATTTCACATTTTAAAATATCTTGAGAACTATAGAAATATTACAAGAATATGATAATAAATTCTTACATGGTTTTCATTAAATAAAATCATCACTAATATTTTGACATATGTTGGTTCTATCATCTATCTCTCTATCTATCTATCATCTATCTTCCTCTAAGACATTAAAAGAAATACAGCAAAGCAGAATGGGGCACCTCAGTAGCTCAGCTGGTTAAATGGCTGCCTCCTGATTCTGGCTCAGGTCATGATATTATAGTTTGTGGGTTCGAGCCCCACATCGGACTCTCTGCTGTCAGCACAGAGCCCACTTTGGATCATCTGTCCCGCTCTTGCTCTGCTTCTTCCCCTAGTGAGCCCTCTCTTTCTGTCTTTCTCTGTCTCCCTCTCTCAAAAAGAAATAAAGATTTTAAAACTAAGAAATATAGTAAAGCTGAAGCTAAGGTTGCAACAGATTGCACAGTTAGAAACATTTTTGTGTTAGAAGTTTCCATTTGAAATGAGCTCCAGTAGAGTCAGGGCCGTGTTCTAGAAAATGTTAGAGAATAGAAGAATCGGTTATTGTATGAGTGCCATAAGGGAAAGGAATCATATGTATTGTCATTGATTATACATTTTTTCCAAATGTACATACACAAAATCAGCCCTTATTAGGTGACATGCCTCAATGCCCCATAACCGTCTCCTTCATTGTGGGTGGTACTGACAGAGACATTGACTGAGATTATAAAGCACAGTGACACATATTCTACACAGCCATCCACTGCAGAAGGTATGAAACACATCTGACTGAGATGAAAAATGAACACAGCTCTTCATATAACCTCAAACTCAAATTTTCTCCTTCCATCTGAAAAACCCATTCTATTATAACTATGTAGGCAACTTCTGTAATGTCCCACTAAATGTGATGGAAGAGTGAAGAAAGGATAAGTTTTATGTAGCTAGTCAGGTCAGCCAAATCCATTGCATTTTATTAATTTCAATTTAATTTAATATAATTTTTAATGTTTATTTTTGAGAGAGAGAGAAAGACAGAACATGAGTGGAGGAGGGGCAGAGAGCAAAGAAGACACAAAATCTGAATCAGGCTCCAGGCTCTGAGTTGTCAGCACAGAGCCTGACGTGGAGCTTGGTCCCAGGAATCATGAGATCATGACCTGAGCCAAAGTTGGAAGCTTAACTGACTGAGCCACCCAGGAATCCCAACATTTTTGATCTATCTAAAAACAGTAAAGATTAAATCCTTAACTTAATTGGCATATAATTCCAAAGTTATAAAGTCAAGAATCTTTTAATATGCACCATTAGCAATTACACGGTGCAATACTTTTTACAGATCAGCAAATTGAAACATAGAAGTTAATGGTTTGTCCACAGTCCCAGGGCTACTCCATCCCACCATATATTTAAAAATGAATAGTACCAAAGTGGGACTTTGAAAGGAGAAAAGTTTGTTTTCCAAGACGACACATTTCGTAGTGGCTTCAGAATAACATATGGTATCAAATAATATTCAGCTTCCCTTAAAAAAGCATCCATAATTTGGTGTACTAGAGTAGCCTTCCCTGAGGAATGTGAGGTTCATGAGGGAAGGGATTTGTGTCTGTTTTTTTTACTTCTCTATCTCCAGAACTTTTAACAGGGCCCAGCATTGGCTGATATTCAACATATATATAGGCACTTTTGCACACGTATAAAAAAGCAAACAAAACAAAACCTAGCAGCACTAGATCTGCAATATTATTAAAGTAATTGTGCTCATGCTTGGGTTTGTGGTATCCAGTTATTTACAGTTATTTGGAGGAATGCCAGTAGAACTAATACCAAGTTATGTTGTATTTAAATTATCATTGCTAATAGTAGTTGTTATCATATATTACATCTTAATATTTCTGTTAGGAATAGTCCTTTTAAAGAAACTAAAATTACAAAGATATAAATACATTTGGCACAGTGAATCCATAATTATTTTCAAATCTACAAAGGAACATTTGTATGTAATTTACACAAAATACTTAGGAAACACACACAAACACACACACACTCTCTCTACTAGTGCTTCATCAAGAATAAAAGCATCCTTGTGATTTATATCCAGGATAAATTTTACTGTAAGTTCTTTTAAAAGAGGAAGCAAAAACAATTCTTTGTTAAATTTTGATTGTAATGAAAAAGTTAATCAAAGAGATGGCAAAACTATTCTTTCCTAGAAGAATATCCAGACAGAAGACAATTTCATTTGGAAATCCATAGTCCACAATCTATATTTCCTATAAAATAGTGTACATCTTCTAAGCCATGTCTCTTGTTCTAGTCATCACTTAAATGACTGGGTCTGAGATGGTCCAGCAGCTTCACCAAGTACTACCTTGACTACATTTTGCCTTAGCCTATGTTGAGACATCTTCCTTTCCTGTCCAGGGGCTCCTCTGACACATGAGGTGGAAGTTTGCAGGATCTCACTCAGTACTAAAAAATGCAAAATCCAAGAGTACTGAGGAACTAATACAATATAGATCCATTCTTGACCATTGTGGAGGGTAAGAACTCCAGGATAAATTATATCCTCTTTTATCTATAGGGCAGTCATTTCTGAGATTCATTTCTTTCTTTTCTTTTTTCTTTTTTAATGTCTTATTTATTTCTAGGAGAGAGAGAGACACAGCGTGAGCAGGGGAGGGTCAGAGAGAGAGGGAGTCACAGACTCTGAAACAGGCTACAGGCTCTGGGCTGGCAGTCAGAACAGAGCCCGATGCGGGGCTCGAACCCACGAACCGCCAGATCATGACCTAAGCGAAAGTCGGACGCTTAACCGACTAAGCCACTCAGGCACCCCACTGAGATTCATTTCTATGATTCCACAGAAGGTCCCAGTAAGAAGGAGTGCCAGTACCTGTAATAGTACTTGTAAGGCAAACAGTATAGCTTCGTTTTCCTTACTTACTTGTTTTATTTTGCTGAAACTTCATTTCTGCCTCCTGAAATAATTTCCCTAAGAATTAACTGCACTGAAGCCTTTGTGATCTGCTAGACTTTCAAGAAGAAAGTGAAGCTAAGATTGTAAGTTTTGTTTTAGTGTTTCCTCTGAATGTCTTGCTAACAAACTACATTTCCCAAAATAATTTAAGATGATATCATTCTTTAGTTCAAAACTCTCTACTAGTCCCCCATCATTATTAGAATAAATATTCTTACAATGACCTACATACAATTCCTAGTCTACCTGGTTCCTGGCTTATATCTCTGCTATCATCTTCTAGCATTCTCTTTCTCACTATGCCTTAGCCCACCCTTAATGTTTCTAAAACTTTCTCAACCATACATCCACTTTCATACTTAAACTGGGTATTTATTCTCCATGGAATATTTTCACATCAAATGTTTGTATGAAACACTCATTAATTTCCAGTCGCTCTCTGCTAAAATGCTATTTCCTTGATGATGGATTCCTTTGTCATATTTCTAGAAGAAAAACATTTTTTATTCTCTGTCTTCTTTCCCTTTTTGTAATTATATACATTGGAGGTGCACAGCTTTATGATTTAATATCTGTACACAGTACAGAGTGATCACCACAAGTCCAGTTACTATCTATTCTCATACAGTTGACCTCCTTCACTCCAACCCCTTCTCCTCTGGTTACTATTAGTCTGTTATCTATATCTGTGAATTTTATGAATTTGTATTTGTTTTAGTTTATTTTGTTCATTTAACTTAGATTACACATGAGTTAAATCATATAGTATTTGTCTTTCTCCATCTGAATTAATTCACTTAGCATAGTACTTTCCAGGTCCATCCATGTTGTCACTAATAGTATGGCTGCCTCAATAAATATAAAAGAGTAGAGATCATACCATGCACACTGTCAGATCACAATGCTTTGAAACTTGAAATGAATTACAGGAAGAAGTCTGGAAAACCTCCCAAAACATGGAGGTTAAAGAACACCCTTCTAAAGAATGAATGGGCCAATCAGGCAATTAGAGATGAAATTTAAAAATATATGGAAACAAATGAAAATGAAAACACAACAATTCAAAATCTATAGGATGCTATAAAGGCAGTCCTAAGAGGAAAGTACATTGCTCTCCAGGCCTATTTCAAGAGATTAGAAAAAGCGCAAGTCCAAAATCTGACAGCTCACCTAAAGGAACTAGAGGCAGAGCAACAAGAATGCCCTAAATCCGGCCCTCACCGCTCTGTCTAGTGTCGGGACTTTTTGCCCTCCTGTTCCCAGGTCCCTCAGGTGGCCACCCCAGTGGGCACATGCCCAGGCGCCACTCCTGCCCCGCGCTCCCTCCCTCTGCCTTTCACTTCCCAGCTGCCAAGATTTTGGAAGCTTTGAAGCTCAGCAAAGAAGGAAAATCCATTGAGAACAGTCTGTAAAGGAACATCAAGTTTGCTTGCACTCCTCACTGTGAAGAGAGGGCAAGATGGCGGAGAAGTAAGGAGCTCCGTACTTGCGCTCGCGCCCATACATCACACAGAAAAGATCTGAAACCATTTGAAACCTTACAAAACCTGAGAGACTGGGAGAAAAAGGACGCAGAATCCACTGAGAAAGCTTTCTAACGGCTACCTCAAGAAACAAGCTAGAGTACACAAGGTGGAGAGTCACAAATATCACTACGAATAGGAAAATAAAATAACCAAGGTCCCAACAAGAGAGACCAAGGGATACCATTCAAAAAACACTCTCTGAAAGGGTAGGCCCTGGAAAGTCAAAGAGTCTTCTTGGATATAGCAGCGCTCATAGAAACAAAGAGCATAACAGGTCTTTAAAACCAACAAGAGCCGGAAAGCTAACTAAAATGACGAAACGAAAGACCTCTCCTCCAAAGAAACTCCAAGAAGAAATGACAGCTAATGAACTGCTCAAAACAGATATCAGCAGCATCACTGAACAAGATTTTAGAATAATAATGGTAAAATTAATAGCTGGGCTTGAAAAAAACATAGGGGACATCAAAGAAACTATGGCTACAGACAGAATGGAAAATAAAAATAGGCATGAAGAATTAAAAAATGCGATAAATGAGATCCATAATAAATTAGAGGCCTCCAATGCACGGATTGAAGAGGCAGAAAGGAGAATAAGTGATTTAGAAGACACCATTATAGAAAAACAAGAAGCTGACAAAAAAAGAGACAAACTGATCCAGGAACAGGAAAGAAGAATTCGAGAGCTCAGCGATACGGTCAAACGCAACAATATCCGTATCATAGGAATCCCAGAAGAGGAAGAGAGAGGGAAAGGTGCTGAAGGAGTCCTGGAACAAATTATAGCAGAGAACTTCCCCGACCTGGGGAAGGAAGTAAATGTGGAAGTACAAGAGGCTCAGAGGACTCCCCTCAGACGTAACCTGAATCGATCTTCTGCACGACATATCATAGTGAAAATGGCCAAATACAAGGACAAAGAGAGAATTTTGAAAGCAGCTAGGGAGAAAAGGGCCCTAACATACAAAGGGAAACCTATCAGAGTGGTGACAGACCTATCTACTGAAACTTGGCAGGCTAGAAAGGAATGGCAGGAAATCTTCAATGTGATGAACGGTAAAAATATGCAGCCAAGAATCCTCTATCCAGCAAGCCTGTCATTCAAAATAGAAGGAGAGATAAAAACCTTTCCAAATAAACAGAAATTGAAAGAATTTGTCACCACGAAGCCAGCCCTACAAGAAATCCTGAGGGGGATGCTCTGAAGGAAAGGTTGCAAGGAACAAAGATACCAGAGACACCACCACAAACATGAACCCTACAAAAGATACAAAGACTCTAAACCCACATATTTCAATAATAACACTGAATGTAAATGGGCTGAATGCTCCAATCAAAAGACATAGGGTAGCAGAATGGATTAAAAAACAAAATCCATCAATATGCTGTCTACAAGAAACTCATTTTAGACGGGAAGATACCTTCAGATTAAAAGTAAGGGGATGGAGAAATATATATCATGCTACAGGAAATCAAAAGAAAGCCGGAGTAGCGATACTTATATCAGACAAACTGGACTTTAAATTAAAGACAATCACAAGAGATGAAGAAGGGCACTACATAATAATTACAGGGTCCATCCATCAGGAAGAACTAACAATCATAAATGTCTACGCACCGAATATGGGAGCACCTAAATATCTAAAACAATTAATCACAAACAGAAACAAGCTTATAGATAAGAATGTGCTAATAGCAGGGGACTTTAATACTCCGCTTACAGCAATGGATAGGTCAACCAGACAGAAAATCACTAAAGAAATAATGGACTTGAAAGACACATTGGACCAGATGGATCTGACGGATATATTTAGAACTTTACATCCTGAGGCCAGGGAATTTACTTTCTTCTCAAGTGCGCATGGCACATTCTCCAAGATAGATCACATACTGGGACATAAAGCAGCCCTCAATAAATATAAAAGAATAGAGATCATACCATGCACACTGTCAGATCACAATGCTTTGAAACTTGAAATCAATTACAGGAAGAAGTCTGGAAAACCGCCAAAAACATGGAGGTTAAAGAACACCCTTCTAAAGAATGAATGGGCCAATCAGGCAATTAGAGAGGAAATTAAAAAATATATGGAAACAAATGAAAATGAAAACACAACAATTCAAAATCTATGGGATGCGGCCAAGGCAGTCCTAAGAGGAAAGTACATTGCTCTCCAGGCCTATTTCAAGAGATTAGAAAAAGCACAAGTCCAAAATCTAACAGCTCACCTAAAGGAGCTAGAGGCAGAGCAACAAGAACGCCCTAAACCCAGTAGAAGAAGAGAAATAGTAAAAATTAGAGCAGAAATAAACAACATAGAGACCAAAGAAACAATTGAACAGATCAATGAAACCAAGAGTTGGTTTTTTGAAAAAGTAAACAAAATTGACAAACCTCTAGCCAGGCTTATCAAAAAGAAAAGAGAGAGCACCCAAATAGACAAAATTATGAATGAAAATGGACTTATTACAACCAACCCCTCAGAAATACAAGCAATTATCAGGGAATACTATGAAAAATTATATGCCAACAAATTGGACAACTTAGAAGAAATGGACAAATTCCTAAACACACACTCACTACCAAAATTCACACGGGAAGAAATAGAAAACCTGAACAGACCCATAACGAGTGAAGAAATCGAATCAGTGATCAAAAATCTCCCAACAAATAAGAGCCCTGGACCTGATGGTTTCCCTGGGGAATTCTACCAGACATTTAAAACAGAATTAATCCCAATTCTTCTCAAGCTATTCCAAAAAATAGAAGTCGAAGGAAAACTCCCGGACTCATTTTATGAAGCCAGCATCACTCTGATTCCCAAGCCAGACAGAGATCCAGCAAAAAAAGAGAACTATAGGCCAATATCCTTGATGAATACGGATGCAAAAATTCTCAACAAGATCCTTGCAAATCGAATCCAGCAGCATATCAAAAGAATCATCCACCAAGATCAAGTGGGATTCATTCCTGGGTTACAGGGCTGGTTCAACATTCGCAAATCAATCAATGTGATCCATCATATCAATAAAAGAAAAGATAAAAACCATATGATCCTGTCAATAGATGCAGAAAAAGCATTTGACAAAATACAGCATCCCTTCTTAATAAAGACTCTCGAGAAAGTTGGGATAGAAGGAACCTACTTAAACATCATCAAAGCCATCTATGAGAAGCCTTCAGCTAACATCATCCTCAACGGGGAAAAACTGAGAGCTTTCCCCCTGAGATCAGGAACACGACAGGGATGTCCACTCTCACCACTGTTGTTTAACATAGTGCTGGAAGTCCTAGCATCAGCCATCAGACAACAAAAGGAAATCAAAGGCATCAGAATTGGCAAAGAGGAAGTCAAACTTTCACTCTTCGCAGATGACATGATACTCTACATAGAAAACCCGACAGACTCCACCAGAAGCCTACTAGAACTGATCCAAGAATTCAGCCAAGTTGCAGGGTACAAAATCAACGTACAGAAATCGGTTGCATTTTTATACACCAATAATGAAGCAACAGAAAGAGAAATCAAGAAACTGATCCCATTCACAATTGCACAAAAAACCATAAAATACCTCGGAATAAACCTAACCAAGGATACAAGAGATCTGTATGATGAAAACTATAGAAAACTTATGAAGGAAATTGAAGAAGACACAAAGAAATGGAAAAACATTCCATGCTCATGGATAGGAAGAATAAATATAGTTAAGATGTCATTACTACCTAAAGCACTCTACACATTCAATGCAATTCCAATCAAAATTGCACCAGCATACTTCTCAAAACTAGAACAAACTATCCAAAAATTTGTATGGAACCACAAAAGACCCCGAATAGCCAAAGTAATACTGAAAAATAAAACCAAAACGGGAGGTATCACCATCCCAGACTTCAGCCTCTACTACAAAGCTGTCATCCTCAAGACAGTATGGTATTGGCACAAAAACAGACACATAGACCAATGGAACAGAATTGAGAACTCAGAAGTGGACCCAAAAGTATACAGCCAACTGATCTTTGACAAAGCAGGAAAGAATATCCAATGGAAAAAAGACAGCCTTTTTAACAGATGGTGTTGGGAGAACTGGACAGCAACATGCAGAAGAATGAAACTAGATCATTTTCTCACACCATGCACAAAAATCAACTCAAAATGGATAAAGGACCTGAACGTGAGACAGGAAACTATCAACACCCTAGAGGAGAAAGCAGGAAACAACCTCCTTGACCTCCACCGCAGCAACTTCTTACTTGACACATCCCCAAAAGTAAGGGAATCAAGAGCAAAAATAAACGATTGGGACCTCATGAAGATTAAAAGCTTCTGCACAGCAAAGGAAACAATCCACAAAACTAATAGGCAACCAACAGAATGGGAGAAGATAGTTGTAAATGACATATCAGATAAAGGGTTAATATCCAGAATCTATGAGGAACTCACCAAGCGCCACACCCGAAAAACAACCCAGTGAAGAAATGGGCAGAAGATATGAACAGACACTTCTCCAAAGAGGACATCCAGATGGCCAACAGACACATGAAACAATGCTCAGCATCCCTCCTCATCAGGGAAATACAAATCAAAACCACACTGAGATACCACCTCATGCCAGTCAGAGTGGCTAAAATGAGCAAATCAGAGGACTCTAGATGCTGGCGAGGATGTGGAGAAACAGGCACCCTCCTACACTGTTGGTGGGAATGTAAACTGGTACAGCCCCTCTGGAAAACAGTGTGGAGGTTCCTCAAAAAGTTAACAGTAGAACTCCCCTATGACCCAGCAATAGCACTGCTAGGAATTTACCTAAAAGATACAGAAATGCTGATGCATAGGAGCACATGTACCCCAATGTTCATAGCAGCACTCTCCACGATAGCTAAAACATGGAAAGAGCCTAAGTGTCCATCAACGGACGAATGGATCAAGAAGATATGGTTTATCTATACCATGGAATACTACATGGCAATGAGAAACAATGAAATCTCCCCATGTGTAGCAACATGGATGGACCTTGAGGGTGTTATGCTGAGCGAAATAAGTCAGGCAGAGAAAGACAAATATCATATGTTTGCACGTATAGGAGGATTAGGAGGAACTTAACTGAGGAACAAGGGGGAGAAGAAGTGGGGAAATGGTTTGGGAAAGGAAGAGAGGCAAACCATGAGAGACTCTTGAATGCTGACAAAAACTGAGGACTGATGGATGGGGGGGATGGGCATGGAGGAGGGCACTTGTGGGGATGAGCACTGGGTGTTATGTAGAAACTAATTTGACTATAAACTATTTGAAAAAATAATAATAGTATGGCTGCATTCTTTTTATGGCTTTCCTTCTTTCATCTTCCCTTTTAATGTGAAGATAAGAAAGTTTATTCAGAAAGAAAACAGCTCTAGAGCACTTCTGGGTATTGGAGTCTGAAAACTATATTAACAATAAGGAGAGATTGAGCACAAAAGAAGGCATGCAGGAAAACTGATGTTAGTATTTTTCTGATTTAAATCCCTTCTCTATTAGACAGGAAGGCAACCATTTCTGGGTGACAAAAGCTGTGTCACTGTCTCAAAAATGAATGTCATTCTCTTTGTAAAACCCAGGTTCTATTATTTCAAGGGCCGAAAAGTAGAGAACAAGATAGTTTTGAAGCATATAGAAGGGACAACTAAAAGTTGAGTCAGAAAGTTACAATTTTATCAAAAGTCACAGATGTATTGAATGAAATTATAATAAAATACATGCACTTAAATGTGAGGTTTTTTTTTAAAGGATTCCACAGAAATGCAATCTCATCTATACCACCATGAAAGGTGAAGCCCGAGGTAGAATACAGAAAAGAAACTGAGTGCTGAATAGCATATTTCTATGGATAACTCTGGTGAGGAAAATTGAGTGCAATCCAACAGAAAGGACAAAGTATACCTTATGTCCACATTTATGAGAACTGGAGAAAGTAAAGTTGTTTCTCAAAGTTGGTAACTTCTTTCAGAGTTAGTTTCAAAGCAAGAGTATTTATTCATCAAGTTTTACCTATTTTTTTTCCCGTTGTTTAGCTAATAACAACTATTGGATAATCACCATAGTTTCTAAACATAGAATCTGTTCATGTAAAAAGAGAATGGATTCCCAAGCTTTAGCTATCAAAGTACACTCTTGTCCACCTCAATTGGCTTGCTTCTTTGAAGGCATCTGTTTCTGTTTTTAACCATGGGTCCTAGAGGAAGCCCTAGCCTGTGACTAGGACTTGTTAGACGCCCTGGTTAATTTAAGCCAGTATTTAGTCCAACTTGAGAAGGTAATAGAAAATTGAGTTGCACTTTTCCCTTCATGTTTAGAAAGATCTGAGGGACAGCATGTTCTAATAATTGGCTGAAATTTAGCATTACTCTACACTCTCCCTGTGCGTAAAGCAAGGCGGTGGGGGATGTCATTTTCAAGGCAAATTACAAAATAGTATATCAGTTTTTCTGAAGCCAAATGCTAGCTGAGGTGCGTAGAATTCTAGTTCATGTTTATAAAACCACATATAGAGATTAATGACTCCAACATGGAAATTGTATATAAATAAATTCTGCAAAGAGTCCCGTATAGAATGTGAATAGTAATAATTTAGGGTACTTGTTTCAGCTTAGACATCTCTTAACTTTACAGGCAGCAGCCATTTTCTCTGAAACGCATTGGAAAAGGTGTAATGATCTGATGCATCTCTGTTACTGTCTCAGTTGTAACAATAACCTCGGGTAAGACAGAACAGTTTCTCTAATAAAATGTCTCACTGGTTATCCTAGCTTGAGATCTCTCAGAAATAGACAGTAAGACAAGGAGCTGAGATTAAGTGGCTTATTTGAGATTGCAGGAACCACTGAGAGAAGAGTGACAAAATATTCAAGAGAGTAGGAAGGGGAGAAAGATTTCTGGTTTCAGCTCTGAACATGTACAGAGCTTGAAAGTCATTGCTCCTATCCTTATGACAAGAACAATCTATGAAAAATGAAAATCAGTTCTTTTTCTCAGAACTGTGAGAGAACTGAGGTCGTAGGGTAAAACACCACTTCAAAATCTGGAGAGACATCCAGGGATGTAGTGACAAATAGCTGCTTACTTGGATTCAAAATTGCTGGAGCCATGAACTGGTAGGGACTCTCAATTGTTTACTGATGAATTCTATGGCCTGATTATGGTCTAGTGTATGAGACAGCAACTCCTGATGGCTGAAATCTTAGAGGCACCACCAAACACTTCTGTAGCTTTTCTTTTTATGATTTCCACCAGGTTCTTGTGAGGATAATCCGTGAAAGTCCCTTGTGTCCCCACAAGCAGGTTGGGAGTTAAAACTACTATGAAATAAGCCAAGAATCTTATCTATAAGTAAAACCCACTCCCAAGGGCTAGGGCATTTCCATGTCACAACTCAAAGACTTTACTCTAACCAGGAAAAGGAATACACTTTCTCTGTAGTCTTTCTGCCTCATCAAAGTTGTGGGGTCAATATGGTTAAGAGTCATGGCCTCAAAAAAGCAGACTGGGGATTTTATAGCCAAAAAATGGAGTAGGATCTTGGGAGACAGAGAGATAAAGGAGCTATATCACCGGAGAAACACAAATGGAGGTCATAGCTCTGATACAGAGACATATTAGAGGATGAATATTGAAAGGTTATAAAATTCTCCCTCCCCCCAACCTTCCTGACACAATTATAGGTTTCCAGTATCATAGTGGATTAGAGCTGAAGGAGTTGCACTATACATGCTTTATCTGAGAAGATGTACATAGGGGAACACAAAGCTAAAAATGCACACACAATCAAGGACACTAGAGGACATCGGTTCCTGTTCTCTGATACATGTCCAGCTTTTAACAAAAAAATTACAAAGCATTCTAAAAGGTAAGAAAAAGAAACAGTCTGAAGAGAAAAGATTAGCATCAGAACAAAGTTCAGAATTTAGATATTAGATGTAGATGTTGGTGTTACCAGAGAGGAATTTAAAACAACTATGATAAATGTGTTAAAATCTCTAATAAGAAAAGTAGGGGAAATGCAAGAATAGGTGGATCATGTAAACAAAGAAATGAAATTTTAAAAAAGAATCATATGAAAATGACATAAATCAGAAACAGTTTAACTGAAATGAACAAAGATTTGTCAATCGAATCTTTACCAAGGTGAAAGGAACGAAAGAAAGAAGAAAACAGAACAGAAGAACATCCAAAAACTGTAGGATAACATTCAACAGTATAACAAATGTGTATTTGGGGTACCAGAAGAGAGACAATGGAGCAGAAAGAATATTTAAAGTAATAATAGCTGAAAAATTTTCCATTGAATAACACATGCTAAACTACAGATTTAGGATGCTCAGAGGACACCAAAAGAATATAAATAGCAATACAACAGCAACAATGGCCTCGACATATCGTATTTATACAGCACAAAATCTTAAGACAGAAAATTTTGAATTCATATTTCAAAACGGGGGGGGGGAAGCCTTACTTACAGAGAAATTTGGAAAATACTTATGATGGGCTTTTCGTCAGAAACCATGCAAGACAGAAGAGAGTGAAATGGTAGTTTGAAATTTTTTAAATGTTGAAAGAAAAACAAAACAAAGGAATAACCACATCATCCTAGAGCTCTATATCTTGCAAAATTATCCCTCAGAAGTGTAGCAGAACTAGACTCAGATAAACAGAAACTGAGTGAATTCATTACTAACCATATGACCTACAAGAAATGTTCAAAGTTCTTCAGAGAGATAATTATATAGGAAAAATATTGGAGAAAAATTCAAGGTATATCAATTAAGGTATATCTCTATCTATCTATCTATCTATAGATATAGACATATATATATATTTTTTTAACTGATCCAAAAGTTAACTATTTGGAACAATAATACTAAAAATGAATTGGTCTATTATTGCATATAGAATATGAATGAATAACAACAATGTCAGAAAGGACTGGAGGAAGACTTAGGAATGCTCTGGTAAAAGACACTTGTACTTGCTCTGTATGTGAAATGGTAAGGGCTCTATGAAGGTGGACTTAGATTAATAAATACATATGTTGTAAACTCTAGATCAACCACTAAACAAATATTTTTTTCAAAACAAATTTTTTTAATGTTTTATTTATTTCTAGGAGAGAGAGAGACAGAGTGAGCAGGGGAGGGTCAGAGAGAGAGGGAGTCACAGACTGAAACAGGCTCCAGGCTCTGAGCTGGCAGTCAGCACAGAGCCCGACGCGGGGCTCGAACCCACGAACCGCGAGATCATGACCTAAGCGAAAGTTGGACGCTTAACCGACTAAGCCACCCACGCGCCCCAACCACTAAACAACTATTAAAAAGAAGTGTAATCTACACTCTAAGAGAGGTGATAAAGTTGCATCATAGATTGTTCAGTTAGAACAAGAAAAAGTAGAAACAATTAGAAGGAGAAACAAATAACAAATTCAACAAATTGAAGTAATTACAAAAATGGTAATTATTACCACTATATCAACAATTGCTTTTAATGTGAATGGTCTAAGTTCAGCATTTAAAAGACACAGATTGTCCGAGTAGTTAAAAAAAAAAAAAAAGACTCACTCTATGTTACCTACCAGAAGCCCACTTTTAATATATACCCTCAGGTTAAAAGCAGAGAATGGAAGTCAGTAAAAATTAGATTTTGAATGGTTACTACAGAAGCAAAAGAAGCTTGCTTATGCTAGAAACTCTGGAAACTAGTGCAGAACACAAACCTCAGAGCTTCTGTAGCCATGAAGGAAGGAAGCTATACCTTATACCATTTATCCAATAAATCCCCTTAAACATTTGCTGATAGTAGTTTCCAGAGGGCATTTACACTTGGGACTTTGGGGCTTCTCATGTTCAAGACTGGAGTGGTCTCTGGTGCCTGGTAAAAGTCCTCAGGAAAAGAATGCAGGTACTAGCAGTCAGAAGCCAGGACCGTGTGTATGAAAATGATAACTGTTGATGGGTTATGGATGGGGCACGAAGAACATATATATGTACTTTCACTACTTGATATTACATTATATATCTGTTCTAATCTCACCTCTATAAGTTCTATGAAGTCAGGATCTTAAACGGCTTTGTTCATTGCCATATCCCCAATGCCTAAAGGAGTAACTAGAACAAACAAGTGTTTAAAAAATATTTGTTCTATAAATGAATGATAAAAATGTAACCAAATTTTTGGAGGCTTTACATATCATTTATTGTTTCCAATCTTGAACCATGTTTTGGTGGTATGCACTATTTAGTTGGATGGAAAAACATTTGAAGGACCCCAAATGCACATTTTTTTTATTCTACTGAGATTTAGAGGCTTAATACTCACAATCCTTGCTAATTATCTGTGCTAAATTTAATGCATTTCATAGAGTAATATTCTAAAGAATGATTTTAAATTTTTAAATATTTTAATATAAGTCAACACTGTCAATTCTACATGAAGTTATGGTTTAGTTTGGAATGGGAAGAAGAAATTATGTAAAAAAAAAAAAAAAAGAAGAAGAAATAATGTACCCAGAGATACAAACAGAACAAATATCTGCCCATTTTGAGCAGCAAAAACCATGTTCATCATTAAGTGTAAAACATAAATCTATTCATAGAATTAAAATTAAAAAAATAACAAAAATGAAAAAAAATCCACAAATCCATTCATCCAGCAATAATTTATGGAGTGACTGTGGGTATTATGTATACTCAGAAAAACTAATATGTAGAAAATAAGCTCTTTTCTATTAAAACTGTTATGTTGGAGATGCAAAAGAAAGATAATTTTTGTTCATTATGGTATATATGTGTTATAATAATTTAGATCCCTAAAGAAGACGATGATGGCACACAATGGTGAACAAAATGGTTCCAGTTGAGGGAGTCAGTGCTGTCTTTCAAAAATGCTTAATTCATTCACACTCAATAAGTGTCACCATGTAAAAGAAAGGAGCAGTGGATTTTATACCCCAGGAAAATTAATTATATATAAAGCCATGTAATATTACACTTTTGAGAAAAATTATAAACCATGTGGTATAGCTAGAGAATTTGGTGTATGCTGTGGAATAGAGTGAGGGACTGTCATTGGTGGCAATTACAGAAAGGTAAGGCCAAGGTCAGATTATGAAGATGTCTCTATGTATCCTAAGGATTCTGAATGTTTATAAAAGCTGAGGGGGGAGGCTCCCTGGGTGGCTCAGTCAATTACCTGACCAACTCTTGGTTTTGACTCAGGTCATGGTCTCATGGTTCCTGAGAATTAAGCCCTGTGTTGGGCTTTGTGCTGACAGCATAGAGTCTGCTTGGAATTATCTCCCTCTGCGTTTCCCTTGTGTGATCTCTCTCTCTCTCTCTCTCTCTCTCTCTCTCTCTCTCTCTCTCTCAAAAATAAATACTTTTTTAATTTAAATTTAAATTTTTAAATGAGGAGGGGCAGAGAGAGAGAGACAGACAGACAGAATCTGAAGCAGGCTCTGGGCCTGATGCAGGGCTCAAACCAACAAACTGTGAGGTAGAGAATGAAATAGGGATGGGACTAAGATGAAGCAAAGAGACTAGTTAGGATGATATTTTCCAGGTAAAATAAGTAAAATCCTTAATAAAAAAGTGTAGCAACCAGTGCACAGGTAATATCGCATGGAAGATTTGAAATGGTGCCACAGAAGATTGTGAATGACAAGATGAAGGATACAAAGGAGAGCATTTCCAGTTGAGTAATGAGGGCAGAGGCCAACTTATTCCACAATGCTGAGTGGCTGGGAGGTAAAAAGGTGCATATTCTGAGTATCTTTCTTTCAAAGTCAAAGATATTAGCTACTCATTTCCATGGACTCTCTTCTGTTGAATATGTAGAAGTGTTCTTGAGCTTTTTAAGAAGATAAATTTTCTAGAGCATAGATGTAAGTTATTTAATTTTTCTGACTGTGATTCAGATTTAATTTCATTCAATTATAATGTCTTAAACAATAGTTCTTATTTTTTGTCTTTACTGTTAGATATTATAAACATAACATAATACAATAAATTAAAAGTTTATAACTACTATTTTATTATTACATAAAACAAAATTTATAAAACATAATAAACATTTTAAAAGTCAAAAGACCCTGAAGCTTGTTATACCTATTCAGTAAAGGTATTTTTCCTCAGAAGGAGTTAGTCCCTTGTTGGAGGCCGGCTCTGGCAGGTCCAGGGGTCCCTGAAGGATGGACGGTGTTGGCGAGGGAGAGAGTGAGAGAGCCCCGAGATCGTTTCTGATCACCAGGCAGGCATCTCCGTCCTGTCGGTTTTGGTGTCTTTATTTATAGGTCAAATGTTAACATGGCATCAGGAAATGGAATTTTTACAATGGATAGTTCTCTGTGATAAGATGTTTTTGGAAAATGTACAGAAACAGGTTTTATAGAAGTCTTCTTGCAGAACTGCCCCAAGTATAGTGAGGTTGAGTAACTAAGAAAATAACAGGGTGTTCACATTTTAATAACACTAAGATTAAGTCATAGGTTTGTAGATACTCTTATCCATCCTCATCACAGCTGCCAGGGTAAGGGAAGGTGTTTGTGAAATGTAGGCCTTAGGGAAGGGGACGCTATACACCATCAGTCAGCAAAGGTGTATGTAATAACTTATGTTCTGCTCTTATCTGTTCCTTCTCTCTAAGTTAGGCTCTTTGTCTCTGGGCAAGACTTGATTTTCCAGCTGTATTTATTGCATTGGAGAGCCAACCATACCTTTAAAGAGTTTAGGTCATTTCCAATGCATAGAATGCCTCTTCGAGTGCATTTACCTTTATGTCTAGTTTTATGATTTCTTGAATAGGTAGGGCATGAGAGACATTTTTGGTTAGTAGATTTACATGTTGAGTTGTACGAACATCTTGGACTAACGCAACGGTAGAAACATAATTGTACATGTAAAGGTTAATCTTTAATGAGTAAGGGTCATTAGCCTGTTCATAGCTCAAGGGAAAGTATGGAGGGAAACAGGACCTTCTGGAGACACAATGTCTGTCCCCATAATTGAAATAAGAAGTTCCCACAATAAGTTCCTTCACAAGGTGCAATCATCATAGCAGGGCCAGAATAAGGGGACAAGTCACTCCCGATATTGATAAACAAGGTAACTTAGGCATCGGTGCTCAAGCAGAAATAACGGAGTGGGGGTGGATATCGGTCATCTTCTGATTGGCAAGAGACCGTGCAAACTTGCTTTAACCTCACCAGGAGTTTTCTCGACTAGTGGGCTCAGAATGGCTCCCAACAGTCCCTCAAATAACATAAGCTGGGACAGCTCAAGGACAACTTGGAGGCCAAGATGGTATTATGGATTCTTTTGTGTTAGATAAGAAATTTGCATATTTTCAATGCTGCACTGTAGGAATATCTAAGAAGTTTTGCATATTTGTTAGCAGATACATTACTCATGCGGAGGAGGGCACCTGGGTGGCTCAGTCTGTTGAGTGTCTGACTTCAGCTCAGGTCATGATCTCACTGTTCCTAAGTTTGAGCCTCGTGTTGGACTCTGTCCTAACAGCTCAGAGCCTGGATCCTACTTCAGATTCTGTGTCTCCCTTCTCTCTGTCCCTCCCTAGCTCTTGTTCTGTTCTTCTATCTCTCAAAAATAAATAGAAACATTAAAAAAGAGAAGATACGTTACTCAAAAAGGTGACCACAGAAAAAGAGGAGGTAAGAGAATCCGAGAGAGAAAGAATAATACAGATTTTAAAAAAAGGGAAAAGATGAGAGGGATTCTTAATATTAGACTAGTTCTACTACATCCTAAAATCATACATTCTTTTGTTTTCTTTCCTTTTTTTTAAAAATTTCCTGGCTACATAATGAAACTGTCTTGCTGAGAACAAAATAAAGTAAAATAATAGTCCTCAAAACTTTTAGCTTTATGCATTTTTAGAAAATATTTTCTGAAAAAGCAATCATGACATTGTAGATGTCACATCATAGGGCCTCCACAGATGCCTTGCAAAACTCATAATGCAACCATGGCTTCCAGAATAAGAGGAACAATATATGGAGACCTGCTGTCCCTCCCATTAGTGCCAGCAGGATCTGCCCCTGTGGTTAATTCTGCTTTGTCTTGAACTCCAAATGGGAGTGATAGTCTGTGCACTTGATACATTGTTAGCACAGCAGGGAAAGCCCATTTGGAAATAATCATATGTTTCAGGTATCCAAAGAAAAAGGATATTTTGCAAAGAGAAGCATTTTAACTTGAAAAACTTCAAACTAAAATTTGGGTGGAGAAGACATATGAGGAAAGAAACGACATTAACATTTATTGATCACTGCAAATGAGCAGCTGGCTCAAATGATCTCCACCCTGGCAATATTTTAATCTTCATATGAGCATTAGCAGCCCCATTTTACATAAGATGAAAACAGGACTAACGGGTAGGGATAGTCTTGTACCATGCAACGGTGAGTCTGACTTGCGGTTGCTTTTGCTGAGTTACCTGCTAACCCTTTGTCTATGTCTGACTCTCTTCTCTATCAGGAGGAATCACGTGTGGCCTAAAAGAATTCATACAACATGGGTGCCTGGGTGGCTCAGTTGGTTAAGCATTTGATCGTTGAGTTTAGCTCAGGAGAGATCTCACAGTTTGAGATTAAGCCCCATGTTGGGCTCTGTGCTAAGTCCCCTCCCAGTCCCACCAACACTTGCTCTCTCTCTCTTTCTCTTAAACTAAATAAACTTTTTAAAAATTTTTTAAATTTATTTTTGAGAGAGCGAGAGAGAGACAGCATGAGCAGGGAAGGGTCAGAGAGAGAGGGAGACAGAATCTGAAACAGGCTCCAGGCTCTGAGCTAGCTGTCAGCACAAGCCCGACGCGGGGCTCAAACCCACGAATCGTGAGATCATGACCCGAGCTGAAGTCGGACCCTTAACCGACTGAGCCACCCAGGCGCCCCTTAAAATAAATAAACTTAAAAAAAGAATTTATACAGCAAAAAGGAAATGTGAAACAGATTTTAAGAGAAATGAAACATTTAAGAATAAAGTACCTTTTGTTAAAATATCATTTAAAAAAAATTTGAACACATGATAATGAAAACATTGAAACCTGCTTTTTAATTTGAATATATGATCATATATGAATATATGATCAGCCAGCATATTTTAGGAAGATATCATTTTAAATATTACTGTTTATATAAGCCTAACCAAATGCTACAACAAAACCAAACCAAGGTTAAGGTGTAGATCAGTGATTTTTGTTAATTTTTAATTCAAGTATCAATGTTGACATATATATCAATGATGTACTTTTACCTAACAATTGTTACGTTGTTAAAATCCATTAAAAATATAAATGGTAGTGTTATTAATTAGATAATGGAAACAGTATGATATTTAAAAATATTTATAAAATTTAGCTGTAATTAAACAAATCAAAGTGTAGTAAGAAAATATTTTAAAATATGGAATTAAAATTCTGTTTAGTAAAAGAACTTACTGAGAAGGCACTTTGATAGATTCTCTGGGGTGAAAGCAGAAGTGTCTTCTAACAGCACTCCTTTCCTTTGCATTCCTAAAATGTGCTACAGGGAGGAAAAGTGACAAAATGATTCACCTGAAGAAGGTGAGAGATTTCATACTTCTATGGATCTTGGAAAGAAACATATAGAGATAAATGGGAAAACAAGCAAATTACACAAAAGATAGGGCAGTAATTCCACCGAAATGATTAGGTGACTGGTTTCAAAGGGAAAATGTAGAGAGAAAAAATCTGTCCAAACGGGAAAACCTCATATTGCATTCTAAGTTGTTCACTTGCAGCATTATGGAAAAGCTCTTCTCAATTTCCTCTAATCTTTAATACAATTCAGGTAGAGACATGGTCAAGAAGTGATTGTATTTCCAGGGTAAAGGATAGGAGTAGATAACTATGATATATGTTGGAATAGACAGAAGGTCAGAAAAGAGAGCAGTTAGCTGTTGGGCAAAAAGTTAAGAATACTAATTCAGAAGGCAAGAAGCAAAATAAGACATAACATTTTCCTTGAAGACCATGGTTTACGAGATAGAGTGTGTGTGTGTGTGTGTGTGTGTGTGTGTGTGTGTGTGTGTTTTGAAGGGGGAATTAGTTGAACTTTCCTGCTATGTAGGAGGGGTCAGTAAAGGTTTTCGTGTTTGTTGTTATTGTTGCTTTACTAAAAGAAATAAATCTTCTGTGACAGTAGAAGACTTAGAGGACTAGCAGAATTTGATGCCTTAATTAGAAATGATGTTTCTAATTTTCTAACTTAGAATATCAATTTCAATTTAATTTAAAATGTTAATTTCCTGAGGCTTGCAAACTAAAAGTTTGATTTTAAGCTAATTTATGCAGAGAATAATACAAATAGTTGAATCCTGAGTCTCACTCTTGTCAATTTCTTATGACCTAGCTTAATCCATATATTAGGCAAATAGGTTTAAATAGATTTATGCAGAAAGTACAATCTAATATTATAAAAGCTCAAACCGGAGTCTTATAGCATCTGCACATCTTTTTTATACTGCAGATGAGTATCTGCAGACCCAGATATGAGTTCCTGGGACTCTCAGTCTGGTGAAGGTGTTGGTCAGGATTCCTTACACTCTAATTTTTTTTCTTTGAACAAATAACTCCGGTCAGATAATTTTCTTAAAAGGTTTTTCTTTGTTGACAACTGGGAAAGGATAATTATTCCAAAATGAAAAAAACTTCAAAATTCTCCAACATTCACAAAGTTTTTATTTCTTGAATGTTTTGCTCTAGAATTTTTTATATGTATTGAACATTATATGTTAGAACAAATATGACTCAATGATCTCATGAATTAATTATCCAGAACATTAAATGTTACTTCATGTTATTTAAAGTATGTATTCAATTCTAGGTACTGTAGTCTTTCTTTTGGTAAGGCGAAAAATTATTCTAGACATGGTAATTTTTGAAACATAAGTCAACCTATTCTTGCTTCTCTGTTCTGCAAAACAGTTATAAGTCAGCCATGATGAGTATACTTTTGATAAAGAAATATAATGATTGTATATATAAATTAATATTTTACTTCAGAAAATACATTTTAAATCAATAATAATATTTTAAATATGGATATATGTAACTTAGCAGAGGGGCTCAGATTTTAAATTATACGTGGTGATTCACCAAAAATTAATTTTAAAGTAATGGCATTACTTTAATAAATTACTATGCAGCTATTAAAGTGTGATGTGTATTTATTTATTGGCATGCACAGATGCAGCATGAATTCATTTATTGAGATTATAAACATATATGCATAGGTGCCCATAGCAATTTGTTTATAGCATTTATACTTTTGTGTTGTGGCAATTTAAGTTAGATTTACAATTTTCTTTGTCCTTTAAAATACTCCTTAAATTATTCAGCAAACATATATAGCTTAAAATATGAGAACAAGAGTTTGGCTAACAAAATGAGACTAATATAGTATTTCAGTGATTGATTCTCTGAACATTGTAAGGACTGGGGAAAGAAATCTTCATGAAACACATAATCTTTAGTCTAAATAGATTCATCACATCACTGCATAAAATTTTATACTCTAGCCCTCTAGTATAGGAAACAAATGATGAAAAAATGCTTACTATATACTCAATTTCTAGGAAATATAATATGCATGCATTTTAAGAGCAAACAGTAATAGTAAACTGCCTAGTCAATATTGAAACTTTTCTATAATGGAGACAATGCTTTTGTTTTACATTTTAAAAAATCCCAGGCTGCTAGTGTTTATGGCTGTATTTTCATAAAGGTGTCTATAAGGGTTTATATTTATGCTAGGACGAACTATTTAAATAAATTTGGCATACACAGAAACAAGATCAAATGTTACAAATTATAGTAAGGGGCACCTGGGTGGTTCAGTTGGTTAAGCATCTGATTCTTAATTTCAGCTCAGGTCATGATCTCACAGTTTGTGGGTTCAAGCCCCGTGTTGGGCTCTGCATTGATGGAGCGGAGCCTGCTTGGTATTTTCTATCTCTCTCTCTGTCTTTGCCCACTTGTGTACGTGTGCTCTCTCTCTCTCTCCCTCTTTCTCAAAATAAATAAACTTAAAAAATGTCACAAATTAATTTAATGAAAATCTGAACTTCTAATGCCTTACATATTCTAGGATGTTGTAATCTGTGATATGGCTTTTCTGAACAAAAAAATCTATTTCAGAATAGAGAAACTTCCTGGAGATTTCTGTAGAAAAAATGATAATAGTACTAATAATAGGGACTATATAACACTGCATGCCAGGCTCACTTCAGAGCACTTCACATATGAAATATCACGTCATTCTCACAACGGCTTTATGTGGTTGGTCCTGTTATCATTGCCAATTCATAGATGAGGGCACTGGGGCAGAGTTTAAATAACCTACCCAATGTTATACAGAAACTTGCCCAAGGTCATACAGTAACTTGCCCAAAGTTATACATCTGGATTTGAACACAGGCAATCTGGCGACGTTGTGCTAGAATGACAAAAGCTGATGCCAATGAATTAGAATAACAAAAATCACCACCATTCATGATTGCCCAAACTACTGTGCTCTAGAGCTGAAAACAAAATCGTAAGGACCATAATAAGTATTTTTCTGTTTTAAGCTCCTACATGTTATTTTTGTAGCCCTAACTTCCTGCAGTTGCCTACATTGGGGACTCTCATGTGTGCTCACACATGCTCTTTTTCTCAGCTATCAGGTCCTGCTTCCAGCAATGTCTACTGCCAGGGCTCTTCTGCCCACCAAACTGTATGACCAGCTTTTTCCTGCTCCTTATTCCTCCTGGAATATGTATGCTTCCATGGACCTTGGTGATCATCCTAAGTCTAATAAGTCCAGTCATGAGCAAAGCCACTATACAGGCCTCTGGTGATATGGATGAGAGCAAGTCAGACGTACTAGGCACTCAATCAATGTATAAATGCTTTTACATCTTATAAAATATGCTCAGAGAGCTTTCCCATGCAGCCTTTTAAAAAAAATGCAGAGATGACATTCAAAGAAAATTGAGTGCTTAAAAGTAAATACTAAATGAAAAGCACAGAACATAAAATTTTTCCTTAGCCATTTTGTTTTTCTAATTTACAACCTTTTAGAACATTAAGTCTTTCTGTAGAAACTGGCTATCATTCCCCAATGCCCCCATCTTTAGGGGCCAATCACTACTAGGATTATAACTTGTATCACTGAGTGCCACAAATGATTTTAAATTCCTCTTTTTTAAAATGCCAAGACATAATAGGCTAAAAATTCAGAGAAGTCTGAAAACTATATGAGAGACGTGAGGCAAATATTGTTTTTAAGAGAAAATAAACTAGCAAATCTGCTGTAACCATAGCAAACAGTACAAGAAGTCAAACGAAAACCAGAGAATATGTTATAATTTGGGGATTAAAGTGGGTAATTATTTTACCTCAGAGGTTACATTATTCAGGCCACAGAGATGACCAGCTGGTTCTGTGATTAATTTACTATTCACCAAGCATTATTTTAGATTCTAGGTTAACAAAGGATAAGCAGTATTCTTAGAACTGAGCAACATAAGAGCTAGTGAGATGGACAGTAACGTAAATAGATGTTGTCAATCTAGTAATGTAAGTGCTATGGTAAAGATTTCCCAGGAGTCTCTGGAACACTTAAGGATCAAGGGAGGTTTCTGAAGGGACAACTGAACTGAGCTATAAAGAACCAGTGGTGTCTAGGTGTCTCAGTCAGTGTAGAGTCCGTTGCTTGTTTTTGGTTCAAGTCATGATCTCATGATCTGTGGGTTCGAGCCCTGAGTCAGGCTCTGTGCTCACAGTGTGGAGCCTGCTTGGAATTCTCTCTCTCCTTCCTCTTTCTGCCCCTCCCCTCTTCTTTCTTTCTCCCTCTCAAAATATATAAATAAACTTAAAAAAAAAGAATCAGTAGTAATTATCCAAGAAAAGAAATGTCTGGCCAGGTTTCTAGCAAAAAGAGATACCATGTACATAGTTACAGAAGCTTGAAAAAAACTTGGTGAGGTCAGAGAACAAAAGCTGTGTGGTATTATTAGGGTTTAAGGTATAAAATACAATATGTAAGAGATAAAAGATGGAGAGATCACAAAGTATATGTCACACCAAAGGGTTTGCAGTTTTTTAGGTTATTTATTATAACTAACAGAAAGAGATTGGAGACAGGGAGGTTTGCTAAAACACTTTTAAGGGGTGCCTGGGTGGCTCAGTCAGTTAAGCATTTGACTTCAGCTCAGGTCATGATCTCACTGTTCATGAGTTCAAGCACCACATTGGGCTCTGTGCTGACAGCTCAGAGCCTGGAGCCTGCTTCGGATTCTGTGTCTCCCACTCTGCTCTCCCCAGCTAATACTCTGTCTCTCTCTCAAAAATAAACAAACATAAAAAAAAAAAAAACACTTTTAAAATTGCTCAAACAAGATGTGTTAAGAGACTATGTCACAAAACAATATGTAAAATAAAAAGTTCGAGTTCTAATAAAAGTCACATTGATTTTAATAAAAGGATTCTATGATATATTTAAATTTAAATAATTTATAAAGAATGAGTTTATAAAATCTTACTTTGAGGACTTTAAGAGTTCCATAGACTTAATGTCTATAATCACTGAATTTAATTGTATAGCCTCACTATAATTCAACTCACTTATGACCTTTATCTTTACCTCCTAGCTGCCATGAGTTATTCCCAGTGTTTGTAACCCTGCAGAAGCCAAATAGTCCAGATTTATGAACACAGATAGATGTCAGGCCTCAGTGGCTGCCCCTGCTTAGAGACCTCCTTGTTTTCAGGAACAGCAACCCATGAAGAACAGACTCTGACACACTGTCATCCATTGCCCATCCCTGGCTTCTTTCCCCAGGAGATACTGCACTATTATTGGACAATGTAATTTTAAAAAGCAGCAGCAGCATACTAAGCACCAAGATGGGTATTTCTGAAAAATCTTTACAATAACCCTCAAGATAGGTATTATAAACCCTAACTAATTGGTTAGGGAAAAGAGGCATAAAGAGCTCAAAGAGCGTTTGTAACATTCAGAAGTAATAAATGACAGTTAGGATTTAAATTCACACCTGTTTGTCTCAGCTTTGAAGCTGTGAGCAATAATTTAGATTTCTGAAGTTACACAATCCCACTTAACACCAAAAACAATTGAATACCTACAATGTGCCAGGCATAGAACTAGGTTCTGGGAATGCAAACATGAAAACCTAATTATTCCTCAACAAAGCAATAGGATAGGAGAAGACCTGGGAGATGGCTATCATGCCATGTGTAAGTGTACTTAGAACACAAACGAGAGGCAAGTGATTCACCTAACTCAAGCAGGAAAAGCAAATCAGGTAAAGACAAAAAGGAGGTGGCATTGAGTGGAACTCTAAAGAATTAAAAGACTCCAACCCAGATGGAGAACATTTATTGGAAGGAAGATCAAGGATGAAAACACAAGTTGAAGTTTCATGGAGTTCATGGGAACATGTTGTAGGGTGTTGCCTGAGCGTTTGTGAAATATTCAGAAAATAAAATCGGGAAGAGACCCTAGCCTGAAGCTAGAAAAGCTTACACATCATGATAATACGTGAAATTTTTGTTCTATAGAAAATGAGGAGACATCAGAAGTTTTCAATTGGAGAAAAATTGATTAGACTCATCTGGGTGGGTATGATGACTCCTTCAAAACTTCTTCCTACAAGGCAGATTTTTAATGAAAATTACCCTTAAGATAATTCAATATATAGTGAAAATCATTCATGGAAGGTGGTTCCGGATTAATTCATTTCTATTGTCAATGAACAGAAATATATCATTAGAATTGTGGTTCAGTGGGAAAGGAAGTAACACAGGGGAATAAGCTGCTTCCTCATGTTCAAGGACATCAAATTTATTTTGCAAGCAGATGGGGCGCCTGGGTGGCTTAGTCGGTTAAGCGTCCGACTTTCGCTTAGGTCATGATCTCGCGGTTCGTGGGTTCGGGCCCCTTGTCGGGCTCTGTGCTGACTGCCAGCTCAGAGCCTGGAGCCTGTTTCAGTCTGTGTCTCCCTCTCTCTCTGACCCTCCCCTGCTCATGCTGTCTCTCTCTTTCTCTCCTAGAAATAAATTTAAAAAAAAAAAACATTAAAAAAAATTTATTTTGCAAGCAGAATAAATGAATAGCTCATATGTTTAAGTTTTATTTTATTTTTACATCAATGCATCATTTAAAAAAATTCATTACATGTCTGCCTCGATACCACATAATTTTAGTTTTATGTTTCATTTTTTCCATTTTATTTATTTATTCTTTATTTTTTCTAGTTTCAAGTTCTCATTTAAATTCCAGTTAGTTAACATACACTGTAGTATTAGTCTCAGGAGTAGAATTTAGTGACTCATCACTTACATACAGCACTCAGTGCTCGTCACAAGTGTCCTCTCTAGTCCCCATCACCCATTTATCCCATCCCCTACCCATTTCCTTCCAGCCATCCTCAGTCCTTCTCCATAATTAAGAGTCTCTTCTGGTTTGCTTCCCTCTCTGTTATTGTTCTCCTTCCCGTATGTTCATCTGTTTTGTTTCTGAAATTCCACATGAGTAAAATCACTAAGTTCCATTTTAATGAGTTAGTATGCAATCTAATCAAATCAGTCAGCTGACAATCTAAACACAACAGGATGAGTTCCAAAATCATCACCGTTCCAGGGCCAAACTCAGTCTTTATAGTCCTGTAAATATTTTTTTAGAGTAAAGCTATGCACTGAAGTTATTTTTTGTGTTCTTTCTTATTTTTTTTACAATGTATATTTCTCCCTCTATTTTTCTAAATTTTTATTTAAATTCTAGTTAGTTAACTTACAGTGTAATATTAGTTTCAGGAGTAGAATTCAGTGATTTTCACTTATATACAACACCCAGTTGTCAAGACAAGTGCCCTCCTCTCATTTTTTAAATATTGTTTCTTTGTGTGTTTATTTAGAGAGGGAGGGAGGGAGAGTACAAGCAGGGGAGGGACAGAAATAGAGGGAGAGAGAATCTAAAGCAGGCTCCATGCTGTCAGCACAGCCTAGCATAGGGCTGGATCTCATGAACTCCTGTCTCTCTCTCTCAAAAATGAATTAAAAAAAAATTTTTTTAAAAGGATTCTTTCTCTTTCCCTCTACATCTCCCTTGCTCATGCTCTCTCTCTCTCTCAAATAAAAAATATAGGAAGAATGGATGCTGTATTTTGTCAAATGCATTTCCTGCATCTATTGAGAAGTTCACATGGTTCTTATCCTTTCTTTTATTAATGTAGTACATAACATTGATTCATTTGTGAACATTGAACCAACCCTTTAGCCCAGGAATAAATTCCACTTGATCGTGGTGAATAATTCTTTTAGTGTATTGGATTTGATTTGCTAGGATTTTATCAAGAATTTTTGCATCCATGTTCATCAGGGATATTTTCCTATAATTCTCCTTTTTAAAAAGCAGGGTTTTTGTCTGTTTTTGGAATCATTAGTAGAATGTGTTTGGAAGTTTTCCTTCCATTTGTTTGTTTGTTTGGAATAGTTTGAGAAGAAATTGTAGGTTAAGGACTTCTTTTCCCTTGATGCTTTTGGGAAAAGCAAATTTTGCTTTTTTACTCTGTATTTTGCAAATTTTACTATGGTATGTCTTGATGATGGTCAGCCCTTATGGATTTTGATGGCAATCCTCTGTGTCTCCTGGATTTGGAGGTCTGTTTCTCTCCCCAGATTAAGGAAGTTTTCAGTAATAATTTGTTCAAATAAATCTTCTACTCCTTTTCCCCTCTCTTCTTCTGGAACTCCTATCATATGCATGTTATTACACTTCATGTAGTCACCGAGTTCTGTAAATCTACATTCACCATCCAATATTTTTATTTCCATTTTCTGTTCAGCTTATTTTTCATAATTTTATCTTCTGTATCATTTACTCATTCCTCTGCTTCTTCCGTCCTTATGGTCATTATGTTTAGTCGGTTTTGCATCTTGGTTATAGCAGTTTATATTTCAGCCTGACTAGCTTTTCAATCTTTTATCTCAGTGGTATGGGTCTTTCAGGTTCTCCTATGCTTTTCTCGAGCCTAGCTAGTATCCTTATGATTATTTTTTTAAATTCTGGTTCAGGCATATTATTTATATCTATTTTGATTAGCTCTCTGGCCTTGATCTCTTCTTGTTCTTTCTTTTAGGATGAATTCCTTTGTCTTGGCATTTTGTCTGGGTCTGTTTCTTTTGTGTGTTAGGAAAGCCTGTGCCAATCCTATTTTCACTAGAGCTGAAGCTTTGCAGCAGTCTATAATCAGTAGGCCTGGTGCATGCAGGGAGTTTGTGCTGGTCTTCTGGGTAAGGGGCCTGCTGCTCTGGGTCTCAATCATACCTACCCTATTAAAAAAGGCTCTTGATGAGCACAAGGGGAGAGGAGTTGGTCTCAAGGCTCAGTTTCAAGCCTCCACTGTATACTCTGTACTGCTTGCTGAAGCCTGTCTGAGCTGATGGCGGTACTGGGTCAGGGTGGGGAAGGATAAAAAATGGCATTGGCCTGCTCTCTTCCCCAGAAAGGGGAGTTCACACTCTGCAACTTTGCTGTTCAGGAAGCCCTCACAGAAGAGTGAACAATCTCCCGTCTTGCATCCCAGGTTTCCTTCAAATCCCTGCCTTCATCCTGTGTCCATGCTGTCTACCCACGCAGAAGCCGCACAGTGCTCCTGTGTTTTTTCTCAGACCCAAAGCTGGGTTTCAAACCTCCCAATTTTAGGGGCCCAGTGTGCTGCACACTCATTCTAATCCTCTGACAAGGGTCTCAGTACACTGTGTCTGGTATCACTTTGTACCAGAAGGGCAGTTGCATGACTGCACAGGGGCTTGGAGTTTATGGTAAAACAAAACAATAAGCTGGTGTCTGGGTTAGCTGCCCTGAGCTGTTGTCTCTGCTCAATGCTAATGAACAAGTCAGTGGAATGGTGCCCATTAGTTCTTTTGTCCCTTGAGGGGCAGTGCTTCTTCTCCCAAATGCACTCCAAAAAGGGAATTGTCACTCCCAATGCTACCCAAGGGATCCTCAGAGCACGCTGTTCACTCTCAGGCTTCTGTTCTCCTGCACAAGAGCACCACTATTCTTGCCAGGCTTCACCTGGCAATGATGTGGACTTCTAAAACTTTAGTCTTTGAGCTCTGCTGCTTGTAAAAACTTTCAATAATCAGCCCCTTTCATTTTCCCAGTCAATGGTTTAAGAAAGTGTTTTTCTTATAAAATCCCCTCCACGCTGCTTGATCTCTCTCTCTCTCTCTCTGATCAGATCTCACTCCCCTCCAGAGCATCTGTGATTATCATCTCTCCCAAATTACATCACACCTCCTACCTTCCATAATGTGGCTACTTTTCTCCCTCTAGTTGTGCAGTTTGTTTTCTCAGTTCTAAGACCGATTTCCTGGGTGTTCAGAGTGATTTCATATTTATCAAGTTGTGTTATGGGATGAAGTAAGCATAAGGCCTCCTACCACTCCACCATCTTATTTCTTCTCCAGTTTCATGTTTCTAAATTTGAAGGAAAAATACTAAAAGCAATTTTTGACAATGAATTGCATATGTGCTATTGCTATTATTTGAATCAACCTTTTTATTTTAAAGTGGGGCATACTAAATCTTAAAATTTTAAAGTTTTCAAGAGTATATATCTCTTTAGTTACCCAGTCACAAAGAGGTCTCAGTTATTTATTCATTAAATAAATATTTACTAAATGTCTACCTTATGAGATGTTCTCCATCTCAATAGCATCACTGAAAATTGCCAACAATCACATGTAATAATTTCTCCTTTTAATATGAGGCAGAGAAAACCAATACACTTTGCTTTCTGTCAATTTGCAAGAAATATAATAAGAAAACTGCTATTTTCAAAGAAATCTACTACATAACAATAGTTACAAGACTTTCTAAAGAGGAAAAAAAATACTTACAAAGAACAAAGAAGATAAATGTCTGAAACTTTCCCAATAGAAGTATCTTTTTGTTTTAAAATTCTGCTAGCTTATTCGCTAGGTTTCCATTTTAGAAAAATAGGACACTTGCCCCAGAACACTCCCAGTGAGTTACAACATCTATGATTGTGTAACCAAAACCTCACAATTTCTGACCTGTGTAATGGAAGCATCAGAACTTCTCCCTATTTTCACAGAGTGCAGGGACTGATTTGCAAGGCATTGGTAACCTTTTCTTTTTGCAAGCTCTTGATTACCAAGCAGCAGTGAGAGTTTCAGGTCCCAAACTATTAGAGATCTGAAAGTACTGTTCCTAAATATTGCTTAGTATTACATTTGTTGTGAAGAGAGCAATTAAGTTGTTTTGTCCAGGCTCTTCCTTAGTATTTTGAAACTTCCTCTCATTGAAATGATGAATAATGGAGAAAAATTTATACATGGTTTCTGTCCTAATGAAGCTTACAATCTAGTGGGCTTGAATGAACAGTAAAGAAGAAAATTAGCACATAATTACAAAGATATGAAATAATAACAAATCAAGTTATATTTCCTGAAGACAAAATAAAAGGCTGCAAAGGAGAAAATGATAAACCAGACAGAAAAGAGGAAACAGCAAAGAATAGAGCAGAATGTAGTGAATAGTACATATATATATGGGTACCTGGTTGGCTCAGCCAGTTAAGTGTTTGATATTTGGTTTTGATTCAAGTCATGATCTCACAGTTCGTGAGATTGAGTCTTGCAACTGACTCTGTACTGACAACATGAAGCCTGCTTGGGATTCTCTCTCTCCCTCTGTCTCTGTCCTTCTCCATCCCTTGCTCTCTCTCTCTCTCAACATAAATAAATAAACATAAAAAAATGAAAATAGAAAAATAGACAAAATCAAAACAAAAGGGCTGGTACTTTGAAAAAAATCAACAAAATTGGCAAACCTTTAAAAGACTTACCACCAAAATGGAGAAGAGAATCAAATTACTAAAACCAGGAATGAAAGACATCACTAATGATCTTGCAGAAATAGTTAAGTTTACAAAGGAATGCTATACACAGCTATATACTAACATGTTAGGTAACTTTGCTGAAATGGACAAATCCTGTCAAGACACAAACTGCTACAACTCACTCAAAAAAAAAAAAAATTGAAAATTTGGGTGTATGTAAAACACATAAAAGATCACTTAGTTCTTTAAAAGCTGCCAGCAAAGGAAAGCCCAGACTAAGGTAGTTCCTTTGTTGAATTCTACCAGACATTGAAAGAATTAACACCAATTATTCATACATTCTTCCAGAAAATTAGTGAAAATTTCTGAAATATTCCATCAGGCCAATATTACTCTGATCTCATACCAAAGATATCCAAGACATGCATAGACAAATATTACTTAGGAATAAAGACTCAAAATTCCCCCAACAAACTGTAAGTAAGCAGAATCAAGAGGTGCCTGGTTGGCTCAGTCTGTTGAGCATCTGCCTTTGGCTCAGATCATGATCTCATGGTTTCTGGGTTCAAGCTTCACATTGGGCTCTCTGCTGTCAGTGCAGAGCCTGTTTCACATCCTTTGTCCTTTGTCTCTCGGCTCCTGCCTCTCTCTCTCAAAAATAAATAAGTAAATAAAATTAAAAAAAAATATATATGGATATCACTTTAAAAAAAAAAAAGGAAACAGAATCAAGTAGCATTTAAAATGTATTTGACACCATCACCAAGTGGGATATATCTCAAAATGCAAGATTGATTTAAAATCCTAAACCAGTATTATACAACATGTTAATAAGATAAATAACAACAACAAATCCCCCCACAATATCTTTTCAATAAATACAGAAAGAACATCTGAAAAATCTTCAATACTTTTTCAGCATAAGTACACTGCACAAGCTTTGATTGGAAGGAGATTTTCTCAACTTGACAAAATATATTTATATGGATTCCACTGCCATTACACTGATTGGTGAAATGCTGAATGTTTTCCTCCAATATAGTAAACAAACAAGGATTACTGATTTGCCCCCTCCATTCAATATTGTGCTGGAAGTTTTAGCCAAGGCGATTAGATAATTACAAAAAATTAAGTGCATGGAGATTGGAAAAGAAGAAGTAAAACCACTTCTATTTTCAGATAACATGATCTTGTATGAAAAAAAATTTAAAAATCCATTTAAAAAATCTATTGGAACTAATGCACAAATCAGCAAGTTTGTAATATATAAGATCTAAATACAAAAATCAGCTGTCTTTCTAAATACTGTTTAGAAATGCTTCCAAAATGAATTTAAAAAAGCAGTTACATCTATGATAGCATTAAAAAATAGAATACCTATAAATAAATTTTGTAAAAGAAATGGAAGGCACTTATATTAATAATTATAAAAATCACTGAAATAAATTAGAGAAGATCTAAATAGTTGAAAATACCTTACATGTTTATGGATTGAAATAATTTGTTAAAATGGAAAAAATTCCTCAAATTGATCAACAAATTCAGCACAATCTCTTTCATAATTTTACCAATATGTATTTTGAAGAAATTGATGAGCCAATCCTAAAATTCATATGGAAAGGCAAGCAACCATAAAGAGCATAAAAATCTTGAAAAAGAAGAGTAAAATGGGAGGAACAATATGTTCCTATTTCAAAACTTCCTAAGAAGCTACAGATATGACACCTAGTACTAACATAAGAATAGACATATATATTTGTGTAATAATGTGGTTGGTCCAAAAATAAACCTTTACATGATGATTATTTTCTACAAGATTGCAAAGACAATTCATGGAGGGAAAAAATAAACTCCTTTCAAGTTATGGAACTAGCAGATATCCACATGCAAATGAGTGAAGTAGTATTCTTCTGTTACATCATACACAATAATGAATCAGAATCGATCACAGACAATAATATAAGAGCTACAATTATAAGACAAGAAGTAAACATAGGAATAAATCTCTGTGACCTTGATTAGACAGAGCTTTCTTAGACAGAATGCCAAAAACTCAAATAATCATAATCATAATAAACAGGCTGGATATCATCAAAACTTAAAAAAATACTTTTATTACACAAATGACACCATAAAAAATGTGAGTAGAGAACCCACAATATAGAAGAAAATATTTTCAAATCATGTATCTGATAAGAAGGAGTTTGTACCTGAAATATATGAAGAGCATCATCAACCAAATAATTTAAAAAATAATCCAATTAAATGGGCAAAAAATCTAAATGGACATTTCTCCAAAAAAGATATACAAATGACCAATAAGCATATGAAAAGATACCCCAAATCATCATCCGCTTATATTATTCAAATCAAAACTGAAATGATACACCACTTCATATCCAGTCTGATGGGTATAATTTAATAAACCAACCAATCATCCAACTAATCAGCAAGCAAACAAAACCAAGCAAGCAAACAAATAACACTTGTTGGAAAGGACGTGAAGAAATTGGAAACCATATATTTCTGATATAAATGTGAAATGGTGTAATGACTTTGGAAAACAATTTGGCTGTGCTTTACATGTTAAATATAATTATCACATGACACGGCAGTTTCACCCAAGAGAAATGAAAACATATGTCCATATCAAAACAGACATGTTCATAGCAGCATTATTTATAGTAGCCCAAAGTGGTGAAAGCCCAAATCTCAGTTGACTGATGAATAGAGAAACAAAATGTAGTAAATCCAAACAATGGAGTATTATTTAGCAATAAAAATGGATGAAGTGACAATTCATGCAACATGGGTAAACCTTGGAAACATTATGTGAAGCAGAATAAGCCAATAAAAAAAATACATTGTACAAATATATTTATATAAAATGTCCAGAATAGGCAAATTCATAGAGAAAGAAAGTGGGTTGTGGTTGCCTACAGCTTGGTAAGTGGTAGGAGGAAATGAATGTTAACTTTTTTGGAGGTGAATCAAAAGTTTTAAAATTAGTTTGTGGTGACAGTTATAAGACTCTGTGGATATACTAAAAATAATTCCATGTAAACTATAAATGTATGGATTATATAAAATGTATATCTCAATGAATCTTTAAGATGATGATAAAGATCATAAAATTTTGATTCCACTGATAGAAATTTTATTATATAAAATGAAAACTAAAGTACAATAAAATATTGTCTTGGATTGCATATGAATCTGGATTCATTCAGAGGTAGTTTATAATGTTATGTAAATTGAGTTTATGTAAATAAAATTTCTTTTTTTTAATGTTTTTTATTTATTTCTGAGAGAGAGAGAGACAGCTTGAGCAGGGGAGGGTCAGAGAGAGAGGGAGACACAGTATCTGAAGCAGGCTCCAGACTCTGAGCTGTCAGCACAGAGCCCAACGCGGGGCTCAAACTCACGAATGAGATCATGAGCCAAGCTGAAGTCAGATGCCTAACAGACTGAGCCACCCAGGTGCCCCATATGTAAATAAAATTTCTTATAAGAAAAATAAATTACTGGAGAATTAAGATCAGAACCCATATTTCTGTGAATAAGATGGTCACATTACTGGGGGCAATGCTCCCACTGGAAATGAATAAAATGCTGGATAAAATATCAAAACCTCCTCTCAAAAGCATTGCAGAGGTAAGAAGAAGGTAAGAAGTCTCCAGAAAAATAAAGTGTAACCCAGAAAGTAAGCAGATGCACAAAAGCTACTTTTGCCCTTAGTGCATTTGCAATATCTCAGGATATGGTCTTAGTTCCATACTCTTAGCAAAGTATGGAGGTGGAAAGGGTAGAGCCTGTCTAACTGTCCTGTCTAACTGGACATCTCACAGAATATCCTCCACCCACAATGACTAAATTGAAAAATGTTTTACCGTTGGGGTCAGAGTAACCCAGAAGTAACTTCAGCCTTACCATCAACTCAAAGGTAATTATAAGAAAAAATTTCCTCACCAAAGAGCAGAACAAAAATTCCAAGGGAATTTTGGTGACCAACCTGCTTTCAGAGATCCTAGATTATCAGTAGCCCTGGGCTCCACACAGAAGCAAACAAATTTTCTTCGACGATCCACCTTGAGACTCAAATAAATTCTACAGATTATTTTCAAATGAAATGGAGAAGCTCATATAAAAAACAAATAAGAAAATGGGGAAGACTAGACTAAACCTTTTGTGGGATATTAGACTAGAATTGAATATATTTACATGAACTCAGAATGAAATACAGATACAGAGATAACAGGGATAGGGACAGATAGAGACTGAGATAGAGAGAGAGAAAGAGAACATTTTCTAGTTCTGTTCACTGAGAGGGCTTTTAAGCAGTAACATTTCCAGGAGGAAACAACATATGTAGCTCCCAAATATTTGTTCCAATATCAAGCCCTAGGGCATCTTAAAAATAATGGCTGGTTCTAGGGCTAGGAGCAAAAAAAAGAAAAAAAAAACAAAGAAAGAAAGAAAGAAAGAAAGAAAGAAAGAAAGAAAGAAAGAAAGAAAGAAAGAAAGAAAGAAAGAAAGAAAGAAAGAAGGAAGGAAGGAAGGAAGGAAGGAAGGAAGGAAGGAAGGAAGGAAGGAGAAAAAAAGATGAACTTAAAATATCATGTTGTGCCAGCCAGTAAGAAAATGTCTGAACAATAATGGGGCATGTCAGAAATAAATAGAAGCCAGCTTGAAGAGTCATTCCCTAGCCAAATACTGGGCATGTTTAGCATCAAGTAAACAATGGTATTTAACATTATAAAGCATTGGATAAAATAGGAATCGATGAATGTATATTAATAAAAATAGGCAAATGAATAAAGGGTGGTGAAGAAAAAAGATTTTTTTTTATAACATGATGTAAACTACTAAAAGAAGAAACACTTTTGGAATCAAGAAAATCACCATTTCACAAACATCTCAGTAATAATTGGTTTAGCCCAGAATCATTAATAGATACTGAAATGAGTGGGTGAAAGTTTAATGGAAAACAAGGTATTATGTGATCTAAAAGTATTTCCCCACAAAATATTTATTACTTTCAAAGGGAACCATACACAGTTTACAGTAGAGAAGCTTGGCAGACATCACATTCACTATGTAGTCAAAGTTACATAGAAGAAATGATAGAACAAACATGCATCATGTGCCTCCTGATATGATGCATTGAGAAAGATGTATTTCATCACTTCCATGAACACTCTTGTGAAAGAGCCAGGAATATATCAAAATAAGGAATTTCTGCTTAAAAGAAAATGATTTAAAATTAACAGATGATAAATACAAACAACATTATCGAAAAACAAGGCATTTATCTTTAGAGCAGCATGTTAAATATTGTAGGTCAATAGCCACATATGGCTTAATCTAAATTAATTAAAATATATTGAGGTGAATATTTCAAGTGTTCAAAACCCACATGTGGTTAGCAATGACAGTACTGCATGGTGTAGATCTATAACATTTTCAGTACTGCAAATTTTTTTGCAATTGGACAGAATTGATTTACAGTCCTAGATAACACAAAGAACCCCCAAGCAAGAAAATACTAGGGAACCTAATGGAGAAAAAAAAAATAAACAGATGAAATATAATCTGCTAAATCAGTGACTAGCTGGTAGTCCAATAAGTGCAAAGTAAGAGTAATATAACTTAGAATGAGAAATTAAAAAAAAAAAAAAAAAGGATTGTGCCAGCACTGGGGAAAATGTGGGAGGACAAAACTCTTGAAGATTGCTAATGTGATTGTAAACTGAGCCAATCACACTAGAAAACAACATTCCAAGAGTGCTTAGTAATATTATGTATGTAAATGCTTACAACTTAGAAATTCTACTGCTATAAGAATATCTCAGATAAATTCCTGCAAAAGTCTTGTATAACTTTCAATAAAATTTTGGATTGTTTCTGGTAGCTTGAATTAGGAGGGATTCTATATGTCTGCATGCCTGGTGGAATGAATGAGTAATATATGGTAGATGTTATTGATAATATGCAGCAGGAAGAAACATCAGCTAGATATAAAGAAACACTGAAAAAATACAAAACAATGAAAATTTTGGATAACATAATTTATATACACTTAAAACCTTAAAGATATGTATTAAAATTACATAGTGTATAACACTGATGAATATTTAAAAATATTTCTTAAAAGAGAATAGATGTCTTTTAGGAGTGAAGATCAAGGATTAAAAAAAGAACAAAATAAGAGAAAGATCTTGCATAAGTGAGTGATAACAATGTGCTATGAACTGAGAGTATGATTTAATTCATCTATTGACATCTAAGTCTTAAAATAAAACAGGAAAACAAATGGATCCAATATTAAGGCCAGAACAGTTTTAAAGATTAAACAACTTTTTGTCTGTGTTAACTGATTTTATTGTAATTTGTGATCATATAAAAAATAAACACAGAAAAAGGCATTTGTTTTCCTGAGAGAAATGTGCATTAAAAATAAGCATTTAAGTAACATGGTAACACACCTTTTGGAAATAACTTGACATTTCTCTGAACTAAGTTCTAATTATAGGTTTCCTAGTGATCTTTTGTACTGTGTAGACTTAAAATGGGGTTGAATCCTAAAGGAGTCATATATCTGCATTTATTAAGCACACAGCAAAGTCCTGCTGTGTCAATAATTGCCAAACCAGAAGATCCTTGGATATCTAGGACCACCTGTTGGCCAAAGTACCAAGTCGTGATAGACTCTCAATAATTTCTTTCAGACTGGGGGAATGGATGTATGATTATGATGTGGATAACAGAGAGGGCAAATTGCATAATTAATTGGCAAAGCCCAGTATACTTTGATGAATTTTTAGGTCATTGAAATTAGAGAGGCTGCATTAAAGCCCTAAGAGCATAATGAATCCTTGATTGACTTAGTATCCTTGAGACTGATTATTTTTCTATATATGGTAAGATTGGAAAATTGAGGTTTCTTTCCAGCCAACTGTAGCTGTCGGTGTTAAAAGTTTAGAAGGATTGTTGACTTCTACAACAAGGAATTCTAGGTTTTACTTATGTTCATTGCATTACCCAGGAATGTGAAACAGATAGAATATTTTCAGTGGGAAGTGAAACTGTTACCAAAATTGTATTCTAGCTATCCCTGTCAATGTCTTGCTATTGTAGTGATTGTTTTGTTGTTTTGTGATTAGTGAAGCCAACATCACAAATGAGGATGTTCCTTTTCTTCAGATGTAAGTGCTATTAAACCAACTGGGAACTATTTAAGTCAGTATGCATTTGAATCACTTGTCAAAGTGTGAATTCTGCTTTAGTAAGTCTGGGCTGCAGCCTGAGAGTCTATTTCTAAGAAGTACTCAAGCAATAGTAATGCTACTGGCATGTAATTTGAGTGGAAAATTTGAATCACTCAAATACCTAATGTTTCAAATATTTTAATTTTTTTCAAAAGGGCTTGAAAATAATATAAAAATATCAATTTATTTTTTGGTTGAAACCTCTGATAGCATAACTAATAATCAGCTCCATTCAGAGAAAGAACAATTAAATCAAATAGTAAGGTGACATTTATTCTAAAAATTTTTAAGTAGCACAGCTTAAAAAATGTAAAAGCTCTTTCAATATTAATTCTCAAAATCCAGAAGTAGGGGTTATTACCACTAACAGCGACCATTAAATTAAACATGTTTATTTGTCAATAATATGCATACACAAGTAGGAAGGTATATAAATAGGTGATGCTATAGCTTTAAAAGAAAATCTGGATTTTTTTCTCCCTAACTTTTAAAACCAAATATCCTCTGGGTGTCTGGGTGGCTTAGTCAGTTGAGCGTCCGACTTTGGCTCAGGTCATGATCTCATAGTTCATGGGTTTGAGCCCTGTTCATGGGTTCTGGCTCTGTGCTGACAGCTCAGAGCCTGGAGCCTGCTTCAGATTCCATGTCTCCTTCTATCTACCTCTGCCCCTCCCCTACTCGTGCTCTGTCTCTCTCCATAAAAATGAATAAACGTTAAAACCAAATATCTTCTATAGTTCCTTTTCATTCTGAAAGTAGCTCTCAAAAATGTGTGAAATAAATCAGTTTTTTTTTCTATCAGTATATTCTGGAGATTATAAAACATACTTTGTAACAGAGCTTTATTCTAGCAGAGTAACTATATTTTTGCTTCTTTACCTTCTAACTTACTCTTAAAAATTGAGGCTAAAGTGAAAGAGAATTTATATTTTACTGTGTCATGTAAGTTTTTCGGAAGTATCTGGTAAAAATTACAGCCATTTGTCCACCCAAAGTGGTTCCTATCATCTAGGAAAATGCTTTATTCGGATGGAAATCTTTACAGTTCTTCAGAGAACCAATTTAGTTCTTTAGGAAAGAATGGAAGGTGATTCACCATGAAATTGATATTAAAGTTCTGGTGACTAGATACTTCAAGGTGTTTTCAATTGTGTGCTAACAGTTTTTTTTTTTTTTTTTTTTTTAATTCAGTTCAGCACTCATGAACTGCCAGATGGATGTTTCTCAACTATACTAAAACACCAGTCCTATTTAGCTTTCCTCACCCTTGTTGCACATGAATTCCTTCCTTTAATGACCTCACAAGGAAAGGAAGCTGTCTCAGATGACAAAATGTTCAGGTAAACATCAATGTAATTATTCCTATTTTTAATCATAGTAACAATTAGAATGTGGGACCAACATTATGTCAAAAAAAATCCTCAGGCTTTGCCCCTAGAGAAAAATCTCTCTATGAGTAAACCTGGTACTTCTGAGTGAAGCAAAGAGATCACATAATTCTATAGGTAAATAATTAGTTTATAATATTTTAGAACTTCTTTCAAGATAGACTGCTTACCGTAAATAAATCAGGTAAATTTCAAAACTTATCTATTCAATAGACACAAATCATTGGCTGTCACATTTTATCAGTAAGTAGAATCTGAAGATAAATATAC
Source organism: Hyaena hyaena (assembly GCF_003009895.1). NCBI lineage: Eukaryota > Metazoa > Chordata > Mammalia > Carnivora > Hyaenidae > Hyaena > Hyaena hyaena. Next base: position 570,546 of record NW_024081275.1, on the reverse strand, counting down.
ATTTATTCCATACTACATATAATTATACTTTACATAATATTTACAAAATATAAAATTTTGTCAAGTGAATTGAAAAATAAGTTTCGTTGCTTATTTTGTAAGTTTAAAAATGAGAAAAATTCTAATCAATTGGTTCCTCACAGATTAAACACAATCTATAAATTACCTAATTAACTGAATAACTTCAGTAGAATAATGTATGTCCTCTACACTTTTGTCTATAGAAGATATTATTATTCTAGATTTTTAACTTAGAAGTTGAATGGTAGCTCGCTGAAATTCTCTTGGGAGCAAACCAGAAATAAGTATTCTCTGAAGGCAGAGTACACATTTTGTAAAGCACTGTCTCAGATGTCTCATGAAATGCCTTCTGAGACACAGAATATGTTCCTTGAGGAATCTAATATGACAATTCTTATTCTTTCTTTATAATGGCAATGACCAGGTCAGTAGGAAATTCGAAAAGATGATTTAATATCTCTATGTCTACTAACATGAGATTTTTATGATACTTAAATCATAAAAATTTTTATTTTTAAATTTTTAAAAAATATTTAAGATGTTATATAAAATAATTATGTAAAGGATTTTAATTTTATGGTAGCTGCTTAAAGTATATCATAAGTCATGTATATACACATATATAATTTAAAGGTAAATAAAATATTATGTTATGTATAGAAATTATGTAGATTCAATATATGTTTTATATAGAATTATAGCCTATATATGCTGTCTGTAATTTTACACATAATTTCTTTGCATTAATGTGTTCAAGTTTCATCCTCCTCATTATTTTTACATTGAAGTATCTTTTCATGCAAAAACTTTTATCACCAAATGTTGCCTTAAAGGCAGTATATAAACTATATTGTGATGGTTAGGAATAAGATGTGCATTGATAAAATTTAAGAAAGGCAATTTTATTTGAGTCTAATATTTGCATGATTCTCCTTTAAGAAACATAGCTTTAGTGACTCAAGACTATATTTCCTACTTTGCAGCTTCATTTCTTGGTACAGTAATGAAATATTTTCATAATAATAATAATAGATGTATTTTTAGATAAACAACTTTTAGACTCAGATTATAAGCAACAGATTTGTTTTAATACTGTTGCCAAGTAAAAACATGGATTGGTGTGAGAAAATACAAGAATAAATAATCACAGCAGGATTTGATAATATAATTTTTTACAGGTTTTTCTGAACTTCTTCAGTTCATAGGAAAAGCTCCAAATAAATAATCAACTGGAGTTCCAAGTGCCTATTAATAAAGTTTCAAGGACCTATTACAAATAAAACTAAAATTCTCACACTGAATTAAGTCAATTAATGAAAAACAATGTCACAATTATCCCCTTTTACTGTTTGTTTGTGGTTTAAAAATTAGATGGGATGGAAGTCATGGAAAGACAATAATTTAATAATTTTTAAACAATATTCCACAAATATAAGGAAAAGAGTATTTTGGTTCAATAATTTCCATATAATTTAAGGAGAAATTGCATTCTTTCATAAGAAACAACAGGCTCACAAATCAAAATAGCAGACTATCTTAAAATCCAGCTTTAGAAAATCCTTTCTTATAAGAAAACAGGACACATTAAATATCCTTATTTAATTCTGTAATAGTTAGCTATGTCTATCTTCCAAAGTTATACAAGTTTTCAAAAAAGAACTGTTAAATATGTTGAAATAAGTATATTGTTTGAAAATGTATTAAATTGGCTGCACTCAGTTATTAAAGAAACAAATAAGGCAAGGATACACAGACACATGCACACGTACATACATATGGGTCCATATTCATAATATATATCCCATTCATTAATTCATTTTGAAGATAACAAATCTCAGCTTCCCCTTATGACTCTTTATTCTTACTCTCATAACCACAGCCTTTTAATATAATATCCTCTGGGCCTTAAATGCCAATTGAACCTTCTCTTTGCCTGACTTGGCTGGTCACGAGCCTCTGGCTCAAAGAAAGACTTTCTATGACATCTTTGACCATTTTGAGATATAATATGGTTTTTTGTTTTTTTGATTTTTTGGGTTTTTAAAATTTTTTTTTTTATTTAGAGAGAGAGGGACAGTGTAGGTGGGGAGAGGGGCAGAAGGAGGGAGAGAGACAGAGAGCAAGAATCTTAAGCTCTATGCTCAGCATGGAGCTCAATGAGGAGCTTGATCCTATGACTCTGGGGTCATGACCTAGCTGAAATAAAGTGTCAGCTGCCAATCAACTGAGCTGCCCAGGTTCCATGAGATATAATAATATGTTTTTTTCTCTTAGAGCCCTGACATCAAATCCATTTAATAAATAAGATTAATTTTTATATTTGAGTCTGTCTTCTTCAATGGACTACAAGGCACAAGAAAGTAGAAAATATGACATTTTTGTTATTATTTACCAGTAGATCCTTTGTGTCCAGCAAGAAAAAAAAAAAATTGAAAAACAATCATAGTGGCATTCTGATCTCCAAACTGCTCTCTGTTATCAAACTGCCTACTTCTGGTATTTTTATCAGGAATATTTATATATTGCCATGTTTTCATCACATATAAAGGTTGAATAAACTATAAAGGTACACTTTTAAATTCAACTTGACTGCCTCATTTTGCATTTTAGTAACCACAAAAAAATAAGCCCTTTAAATCTTTAAAGAGTCAAATTGCAACATAAATGTGATGTGAAGTATCTATTGTCACTGATGAATTCAAAATGCAAACATATTGTGAATCTGCCCTCATGTGATGAGATTTTTATTCAGAATTCATTTGCACTGTGACATTGGACATAACCAGATGTGTTTCATCTCTGTCTGTTTTTTGACTTAGAGGCTGTTACATGTTTGAAAAGAAGACAGCCACAATATGGAAGACATATTGTTTTCTAACTGGAAGAACATTCTAGGCGTGTCTGACAATATTTGTCAAGAATTCATTAAAAATGAAATCTTAAAATGGGGGGGACGACTTTTCAGACTTAAAGCTATTTTATATTTTACTTGCAAAATATACATCTAAAGGAATAAAATGTGTTATGATTTCTAATATTTTAATGTAATTGAAAGGTAGTTAATATGAAGACCATAAATTTCAAATATCTATATCCTACTTAATATACTTTTTGCATTGTTTTAAAATTTTCTTTTTTTTAAATGTTTAATGTTTATTTATTTTTGAGAGAGAGGCAGACAGAATAGGAGTGGGGGAAGGGCAGAGAGAGAGGGAGACACAGAATCTGAAGCAGGCTCAAGGCTCTGAGTTGTCAGCACAAATCCACTAACTGGGAGATCATAACCTGAGCCAAAGTCAATGTTTAACTTACTGAGCCACCCAGGTGCCCCAAATTTTCTTTTCATTTTTTATTGTGGAGAGTAGTTCTTAAAATATAGGGAAAATTTTAGGGTCGCCTGGGTGGCTCAGTTGGTTGAGCGTCCGACTTCGGCTCAGGTCATGATCTCGCGGTTCCTGGGTTTGAGCCCCACGTCGGACTCTGAGCTGACAGCTAGCTCAGAGCCTGGAGCCTGCTTCACATTCTGTGTCTCCCTCTCTCTCTGACCCTCCTCTGCTCATGCTGTCTCTCTCTCTCTCTCAAATAAATAAAACATTAAAAAAAATAGGGAAAATTTTATTACATTGGCAGTTATTAATGAAGCATTAATTATAACAGTATCATAAATACATTTATTGAGCATATGATATTCTAATAAGTAGTTCATAATTAATATCTCTGTTTCTTTATGATAGCACTTAGAGTCTGCCATTTTTTATTAATAATATAATAAACAGATATATGCATATATCTTCCTAATTTTTGTACAGGATTTGATAAAAGAGTAGAAATCTCTTTAAAGGAAAAAGACAAGAGAGGAGAGGGCAAGATGGCGGAGAAGTAAGGAGCTCCGTACTTGCACTCGCGCCCATACATCACACAGAAAAGATCTGAAGCCATTGGAAACCTTACAAAACCTAAGAGATTGGGAGAAAAAAGACACAGAATCCACTGAGAGAGCCTTCTAACGTGAGTGCGAACCGGGGAAGATAAAATCGGGCCGGGATCGGAGACTCCAGGGTGGGAGGCAATCCCCCTCTACCCTCTACGGGGAGTGAGAGGGGAAAAGGAGAGAGTCCGAAACAGAAAAACCTCCGCTCTGGTGGGGAAAAAACCTCCGCTCGGGGCAGAGAAAGACCGTACTTGCCAAATACCTGCACACCAGGTCCCCTCGCGCCAACTGGTCCCGGGGGGCTGAGCACACAAACTGCTTCTTTGTGCTGCTCCTGGAGGCTAGACTTCAGAGTGGTGGCGCGCCTGCCGCCATTGTAGCTCCCGGGGGGCTGGGGCCCCTGGAAGAGCCGCACAGACACCGGGCGTCCACGCGCCTGGCTGGCTGGGACTCGAGAGGGAAGGCAAGGAACTAAAAACTGGGAAATTAGCCTGTGAGTTTGTGTTTCGGGTGACGAGCCATAGAGGGACCCGATTTTCCCCACTCCAGCGGACTCCGGCTCAGAGCACCCGGCAGGCAAGCCCCCGCCCATTCGCGCCAGCCCGACCCAGAGAAGGAAGCAGCGATTCTGACTCCGCCCCCAGAGCTCGGCAGGGGGCCTGGA